>NC_091096.1:890000-955000 GCF_024713975.1 Paralichthys olivaceus | reverse complement strand
CTCTGACGGGATGACAGCGGCGTCCACAAACCTCTAATTGCAGTGCGGCTCGTCGTCCAATTATATCAGAGTGAAGAAAATGGAAATGAGGAAGCTGATAGCGAAGCTGTGAAGGTCAGAGGTCACAGCAGCTCTGAAGAGATGGAACAAAATATCCCCACGTCCGCAGACGATCATGAATAATGGACGAACACGTCAGAGAGAAAATGTCTCTGAGGCCCGGACGACAGTTTCCAGAAGACAAAGAAAAATGCATGCTTCCAGCTTCACCCACATTAAACCTGTAATAAAAATAAATATGAATTCAGCGTCTGAGGTTCGTTACGCAGTATCACGGGTCAAAGTTTAAATCCTCGCAAAAGAACGACCGGGCCCTAATTCCTGGATCCCGATTGGGACGGCTCCCGGTCCAGTCGTCCGATCCAGAGGAACCAGTTTGAGGACAGAAAATGTTAAAGAGATTCATGATGGTTCAGTTTGGTCATTAACTCGGATTTTATGACGACACGGCTCCACTTCCGAAAATAACTCCGATACAGAGCGGCCATCTTGAGCTCTTGACGCCAATCGTGGAGTGGAGCCGTCGTATCAAGCTGATTCACGCTCCTGACCAATCAGGAGTCAGTCTCAGCTGTCAATCATCACGTCTCCGCCCGTTTCTATATCATCAAGTAACTGAAACCAAACTGATCAGAATCACTTGAACAAACATCAGAGTGATTATTTATTGAACGTCTTCGTTGATTTAGTTTTTGTCCCGTCTGCTAACATGGAGGAGGTGGAGTTTGTGACCTGTACTGCAGCCAGCCACCAGGGGGCGATGAAGATGCTTTGGCCTCATGTTTACATTCGTTAAGTTTTTTTCTGGTTTCTATTAAAACTCTTTCTGTCTTTGAATCAAACATCGTTCTGTTTCTAACTTTCCCTCGTGTTTGTTTGTTTGCACCAATTTATTTGATTCATGTTAAATAAAAAGACATTTTTTCTTTTGACCAAAACATCTGGTTTCAGTCGCCTGGTAACAGAAGTTTATTCTGCAGAGTGAAACCATCAGGTGACGTTTGAAAAGATAAATCTGCTTCACAAGCTTTTCTATGTTTAAATAAATAGTTGGACTCGTTGACTTGTGATCGGTTGAATCAGTCGTGTTGAACCAACAACAACCACTGATCCTCATTCGACCTCTGAGTCGACCTCTGAGTCGACCTCTGAGTCGACCTCTGAGTCGACCTCTGATCCCTGAGCTGTGTTTGGAGGAATCGTCCGTCAGCTTCTTACCTGATTCTTTAACTTCTACAAACTGGTTGAAATGTGTTTCAGTGAACAATCAGCTGTTTGTCTGGTGTCGTTTCAAACTGAGTCCAGTCTGTAGTAAGCAGGGGGGACGGGGGGGAGGCAGGTGGGTGGGGTGGGTGGGGGTACTCACTGTTACTTACTTGAACGGCTTCTCTCCCGTGTGCGTGCGGATGTGGTTGTTGAGCGTCGTGGCGCCGGCGAACGCTCGGCCGCAGTATCCACACTTGAAGGGTCGGTCGCTGGAGTGAGTCACCACATGGTTCCTCAACTCTGACGGCTGAGAGAAGGACTGAGAGCAGTGACCACACTGGTACGGCCTGAGAGAGAGGAGGGGGAGACGGGTGAGAGACAGGTGAGAGACAGGTGAGACATTTGAGGTCCTGGCAGCACCTGTACTCTGTTCTGTGTCTTCTCTCCAAAAACTACAAACTGCACAAACAAATAGAAACAGACAAAACAATAGTGAGATAAAAATACAGAATCAGACAGAGAGAGAATGATGAGGCAAGTAACCACACACACACACACACACACACACACACACACACACACACACACACACACACAGACACTCGGGGCAGTGAGAGTCGGATACTGCCCTGGTAACCATGGCAGCATGACCCTCATCAACAATGCAGGCCTAGATCATGACTGGATCATCTATCACTGCACGTGTATGTGTGTGTGTGTGTGTGTGTGTGTGTGTGTGTGTGTGTGTGTGTGGAATAGTAGTTAGTGCGAGTGAGATAGAGACAGTAACAGAACAAGAAAACATAGATATAAACAGATTGTGTGTGTGTGTGTGTTTGTGTGTTAATAGAGTGTCTTGCAGCAGCTGATCTAATCTCTCTGTGTCTCTCTCTGTCTCTCTCTCTCTCTCTCTCTCTCTCTCTCTCTCTCTCTCTCTCTCTCTCTCCCCCCCCCCCCCCCTCTGGTTGAAGATTCTCAGTTTCTTGTGTTTTAACAATATTTCCCGTGTGAACTCTTCTTCTTCTCACTTCTTCACATTTTCCACTTTTCATCCGGTTTACAAACGTTCCTCATCTAAATATCCGAGCTGCGTTCATCTGGATTTGTTCCTGATTAAACCACGTGAATCAGCTTCATGAAAACATTCAGGATACAGATGAAGATGTTGAATTCTCTCCAACATGAAACATGAAAACCACAGATTAGTCTGTTAGAGAAGAAGAAGCCTCAGTGTGTTGATGAGCAGAGACTCGGAGCTCAGAGGGGATCAGCTGCTGTCTGTCTCCTGTCAATCACATTAGAGATCAAACCTGCTGCTGGTAGCACAGTTAGCACCGTTAGCACCGTTAGCACAGCGATGATGACAGAGTGTGTGCTGCGACCATCATCATCATCATCATCACTCAGTTACAAAAAACTTCAATCTCCTGTTAAACTAAGAACTGATCATTAATATAATTTCCAGTGTTGTGATCAATGTGACGTGTAACTGATGTTACGCTCTCATCACCAACACAACACATGATTATCACCTTATTATTATTTAGTCTTGAGTAGCAACACACTCACTAACGTCTTCAAACAGAAAAACTAAACTTCTTAATGGACGTCATGACGTAAGAACGTTGTTGCTCCATGTTTGTGTAGAAAAGCAGATGTCGTACGTATTACTTGTGTATTCCACTAGAGGGCACACCTCAGAACTCGGAGCGTACACAGCGTCTGGATTATCAGAGACATAAACACCTTTAATTTGAAATTCTCTGTTTTAATTCTGGATGTATTTCAACATCGTGTTCGGTGTGCAGATCCAGATCGTCTTTCTCTGTGTGTGTGTATATATATATATATATATATATATATATATATATATATTCGAACACACAGAGTCTCACAAGCACAGTGTACATATATATAAATATATATATATGTACACTGTGCTTGTGAGACTCTGTGTGTTCGAATATAGCACAGTGTACAGTGTACATATATATAAATATATATATATGTACACTGTGCTTGTGAGACTCTGTGTGTTCGTCTCCTCTGTTCTCACAAAATAAAGTGATTTTTATTCTGATACCTTTGAGACAAAACTCTGACATCAGAATCGTACAAATGTAAACACCTGAGAACTAGAACAAAACAAATAGACCGACATCGTCCCTGCTCCAATAAATCACACACACACACACACACACACACACACACACACACACACACACACACACAGGAAAGTAATAAGAGTAAAATAGTGTAATATAAAATCGAAAAATTCTCACTTGCAGTTTTTCACATAAAAGGCGTCTCGCCGTGGGGGTGGGTTCATTTATCAGCCGGCTGGTCTATAAGTTCACGCCTCAGTGGGCTGCACCACTATTTATTAGGTGGGTTTTCTATGAAGAGCTGCATTGATTGTGAATAGTTTAAGTTGATGAATGTGTGGATATTATTTATTAAGGCAGCAGGCCGGGAGATTAATGCCCGGTTATTGTTTATTACAGTGGAGAGAGGGGGGAGGAGGAGGTGAGGCATAAACACCTCTCACACACACACACACACACACACACACACACAGAGAAGCACATGCAAATATGTTCTTGAACACAAATAATGAATCTGCGAATGTTTGCACGCGATCGTACATATACATGAACGACCACACGTGTGATCTGAGTTTTTCTACTTCACTGAAGTTTAGAAGTTTCAGTCATAAAATCACAAACTTTGTTTAAATTGTCTTCAAATCCTCTTTTTTTCATAGTTTTATCCAACTAACTCTAAACACATCAAGTTTATTTATATTAGATTGATATAAACAGAAAATCCCAAACACTATAACAAATATTAATCTCTTATTTTACTATTTATTCATCTGCTGGTTTCATCTCCACTAAAAGTCCCGTCAAAGTTTCCTCACGTCTTCTTTTATCCAAACAAAAGTAACAAAGAGTAGAAAGTAATTTACAGTTAAGTAAAAAGCAGAATATTGATTTTCAGTTGATCACTAATCATCTGATCAGCTCTGGAAATAACTCAGCAGATATTTCTGTTACAGCCTCTTCCTCTCCGTGCTGCTCGTTGGCATCGAACACTTGTTCGGTCCGACAGCGTCACAGCGTCCAGAGTCGACACGGCAACAGACGAACAAAAACACGACGAGAGGCTTCGATTCGGTTCAGGAGAAATAATAAAAACACTCGGACGAATGATGAGGCTGCTCTGCATGTGTGTGTGTGTGTGTGTGTGTGTGCGTGTGCGTGTGCGTGTGTGTGAGATCTATAAAATATTTTCAACACGTCTGTCGTTCAGGACAATAAACCGAGCGTCGTCTTTTCAACACAACATGAGGTAACAACAACAGAGTCGGTGTCAACATGTCACTGCGTCCGCACCTTTAACACATGAGCTGATGACAGAGGCAGTGTGTGTGTGTGTGTGTGTGTGTGTGTGTGTGTGTGTGTGTGTGTGTGTCCAAAACTTCCCGCCAACTAGCCCTCAGGCGGAGGTACGAAGTTACAAGACGACATGGGAACACAGTTTCCTGGCTCACAGACGTGTTTTCCATTTCTTCAGAGGTCAAAGGTCAGAAGGTGCTCAACGGAAACAAAGTTACACAAACTGAACGTGATGTCGAAGCTCGATCACGTCTGTGCCGCCACGCAAAGAGAAAACTAACCAGCGGATTCTTTCTCTCGGCCAGATCTCTGAGGTGCAAGGGATTCTGGGAAGGTTGAGACTTCAAATTAAAAGTGTCTATAGAATTAGCTCAGATGAGATAATGAAGCATTTCCTGTTTGATCCGAGGCCTGATCAAACCACAGACTGTTAACAAAGATGGAAAATATGACGGCTTCCAGAAGTGAATCCAAAACGTCTGGATCGCCCCCTGGTGGCTGGCTGCAGTACTGAGGACCTGCAGGAGGTTGAGAGGTGAAACTGAGTAAAACAGTAGATCAACAACTAACTGCAGGAATGCTAACGTGCAGCGAGCCGCAGGTAGCTTCCTGTCGCCTGAGCTTTTATTTCTGGAGCTACACTTCAGTGAGAGAGTGTGTGTGTGTGTGTGTGTGTGTGTGTGTGTGTGTGTGTGTGTGCAGCGTGCACTGATGCAGATGAAGTGTTCTGATTGACCCGTATGGAGTCGTTCTAATCCATACAGAGTTATATCTGTGAGGACGACTCCTCGTATGAAGACATTATTCCCTCGACACCAGCAGCTATAAATCACCACGTCCTCCTCGTCAATACACAATCAATGGTCCTCTGAACACACACACACACACACACACAAACACACACACACACACACACACACACACACACACACACAGTAATGAAATGGCTGGTCGACTCCTCTACAAACTCAAAGCTCCTCTGTGTGTCTCTCTCTCTCTGATCGCATCGATCAAACTATTAAAGCTGAGAACTCACATCATGTCGTCTCATCAGCTGAGTGTTGAACACAAACCGAGCAAGCAGCCGATACCATGTCACCTCAGAGAGGGCTGTGGATTGTGGGTAGTGTAGTTTACGGAGAGATTAGAGTCATTAAGGAGAAGCCTGTACGTCTTTTCATCTATCGATGTTTCCCAGAGAACACGGGACACTTTATCATTATGTGTTGTTGTTGTTTAGTGGTGCGTTCACTGTCAGCGTGTTCAGCCTCTGCAGTGTTTCCTGCTTTAATCTGACCAATAAGATGTGTCCCGATTCAGGGACAATGGCGCAACTAGACTGTCCCATGTTGAAGACGACAAACGGCTCCTTTCATCCCGGAGCAACTAAAGCTCCGACCGGTTGATCCCTCACAGACCAACATCCCAGGATTCATTGCAGTGAAACGATGAAACTAAAACAACAAACGAGCTCATTTTGAAAAGTATGTGCGTTCGTTTGGTGACAGAATAATCAGTGAAGTTCAATCTGAAATGGGAAAATTCACATGAACGTCACTTCAAGACAGAAACTACAAACCAATTAACATAAAGTACAAACCAATTAACATAAAGTACAAACCAATTAACATAAAGTACAAACCAATTAACAGAAAGTACAAACTGCTCGAAGTAGAACATTTGAATGTGAACTTATCAAATGTTAATCTGACAAGATGCTTCAAATGTGTCTGAGAACTGTGGAACATGTAGAAGATGAATGTATCTGATATCCAGCTACACGGAGATATTCTGGTATCAAACGTGAAACCAGAATATCATGCGGACGTGTCACAGGGTTTTCATTTTAGTGGCAAACGTGACAAATAAAAATAGACTTTGAGGGAATTTCTACGAGTCCGTCCATCACAGAGACGGATCGTTATCGGTTCCTCCTGCGGCTCCACGCTGACAAAAAGAAAGAAGTCATTTCTCAACACATCTGTGTGTCCAGCAGGGACAACGCACATCTGTGTTAGTGTTGAATGTGTCGTCAGCGTCGGGCGATAAATCTCCTGAGTGTCAAGTGTTTAGAAACAGACGTGAAACCCGTTCATGTCCTCACAGTTTTCTCGGCTCTGTGATGTGACAACATGAACTTCACTCAGTCGCAAACAGGAACGAGCAGCAGGTTCTTCTGTTTGGATGAAACGAGCTGATTTCTACAGTTTGTGTCTAAAAACTGAAGCTGAGGATTTATGTTAAAAAACTCTGCCGCGGATTTTTTATCTGAAGACGTCACCAATGTTTAAACACCGTCTCCGTCTTCACACATCAAACTGACGCCGCTCTGTGGATTTGGCTTTTTTCTCCACTGACCTCTCTTTCTGTTCCGTCTTGACTTCCCTCCCTCGCTCCGTCCCTTCATACATATTTATTGATGTTTACTTGATGGGAGCGTTTGGAGCTGAAGACTGATGGCTCTTTATATCAGCCTGGAAAAAAACCCACCACCTCTCGGCTCCATCTCTTTGAGGTTTGTTTTTTTCTGCTGACTGTTTCTTTTTCTCAACTTTTTCTTCTTCGGTGTCATTTTTTCTCCCTCGTGTGTCATTTCAACTAAATCCATCATCAGAGCAGCAGCGTGTTTACGTCGATGAGGCTTTGAAAAAGCTTCAGTTCAGCCTGAAACTGATGCAGGACACAAGTTCAGAGACGACGACGACGAGTGATGAATCAGAGGAAAAACCCCTCAACGTAAATGGACTGTTTCCACTTATAGTTTTGATCTGTTACATAAACAACAGAGTTTGAGCCACAGCAACAAGCTAAATGAATAAGCTCCGTGTGATTGATTGATGTGTTTACTGCTGCGCTGTTTGAATCGCTCATCAGGGATTTGAGTGAAGGTTCTTTTACGAAGCACTTTGATGTGAAGCGTCAGTTCAGGTCTGATTCTGGAGCCTGATGCTGTTTATGAATGAAACATGTTTGTGTGTAAAGATAAAACCACACATGTAGAAAAGGACTGAAGACGTGAATCATCAGTTTGATGAGCAGAATTCAATATTAACTGTTTCAGGCTTCATGTGCTTGTATGTGATCTGTTTCTTTGATTTAAACAACATGGTTCTGTTTCCTCTTTTAGTTTCCTCCACTTGTTCGACAGCTCCAAACTATTTTACCTCCTCAAAATGAACGATACATGTTAAGTTTCCTCCTTTATCCCTTAAGAGCTGGAACTAGAAATATAAAAACATAAAATCAAAAGAGGAAAAACGCTCTTCAACTCATCTGAATCGTGGACATTCTTAGTCCGGCCGGCGTTGGAGGAGGCGTCAGGACTTTGGCGTTTCATTCGTACGTGTGACGTGTGATGGGCGGACCGGTCTGATCCTGGTCCTCAGACCGTCGGAGGTACGGTGAGGTTTTAGGACTCGGCTCTGTTTGGCTTGTTCAGCTGAATTTTATCTGCTCCTCTGTCCCATAAAACCTTCCTATTGACAGGCAGCTCCACATCGACCCTCCCTCCCCCGTCCATATCCAGCCCACATTTTTCTTCCCTATGAGTATTAGTTTATTGAATAAGTGGCATCTGTTTTCCTGGCCCCGTCACCGTAAGGCGAGGTATTTCTCACTGACGCACAGCGTGATTTATACGCCGCTCTGATTCTCCTCGCAAAAAATAAAGCTAAGCAAAAAATTTCCAATACATCCGTCGCCCCCCCGACACAGACACACACTCACATCTACTCTTCCTCCATCCATGCTGTGTAATGAAGTTGGCAGATGTTATACACAATCAAACACTTTTACACTCTCTTTACTCTGAGTCTCACTTCCTGTGATGATGAGACGACCCGAGTAATAGATTACAATAAAACGTCTGGTTTGTCAACTTCCTCTGAGAAACTGCAGCAACAGAAAAACTCACTTTGTTTGTCACGTTCGTATCCAGTGACAGAAAGTTCCCACCGCATCATTTCACCAGGTTTACTGGAAATCTGTTCAGTAGCTTCTGTGTAATTCTGACAAACCAACCAACAAACACACAAACCAACCAACAAACCAACCAACCAACCAACGAACACACAAAAAAACAAACCAACCAACCAACCAATCAACACACAAACCAACCAACAAACACACAAACCAACCAACCAACACAAACAAACTTCGTGGAAGTAATGAATTGTTCTTCAGACTTCTGGAACAGACTCAGTGACATTTGACTGATCTGATGGACATTTTCAACCTTGTTACAGATTTTAACATTTAATGTGGGTAGTTTTTTAAGGGAATAATTTAAAATCAGTTCTGGTTGGGACACATCCGCATCATCTTAACTAGTTATTATTGCTCACCAATCATTCCTCAGACTGAAATGTGACATGGTTGGATAGAAAGAGACGGAGAGTGATCATTGAAGACATGACATTGATAAAGTGACATCATACTTCCTCCTCTCACACGTGGATGTTTGCAGTCGTACCTGTCGGGGTTCTGTGGACAGACGTGCATCTGCAGCAGGATCCTCTGGGTGAAGGTCTTGAAGCACTGGCCACACTTCCACAGGTGCCAGTCGCTGAACTCGCTGCTCAGCTGACTGGTGGACGTTGGACTCGCCAGGACTCGCTGGTTCTTTGAGCCCAACTGGCTAAAACTCGAGTCCGACTGGATTCCGATCCCGACCTTGTCCAACAGGGAGAAACTCCTTGGGCAGGGGGAGTGGGGGAAGACCATGGAACGCATGAGGGAGGTGGAGGGGGTGGAGGAGGAGGACGAAGAGGAGGGTTTGCCGTTCTTGCTGAAGGATTGGAGGGACTCCTGCCTGGTCATGGCCTCCACCACCGTAGCTGGGACGTTCACTGGAGACAAAAGTAATAGAACGGAAATTATTTTGTTAAGTAGGAAACTGGTGGTTTCAAGACTTTCACAATAAAAGTCAGTGAGGAAAAGTAAAACCCCTGCTTAGCACGGATCAGTGTTTTCTGATAACATTAGTGACGACTAAAACCACAACTACGAGCTAAGACACAAGAGTTCACCTTCAGCAATGAACTCAAACAGAACAGTTTACATCCTGTAGATTCTCCGACAGCTTTGACGAACACAGGAAGTATTTGAACTGTGAATTATCGTCTTTGCAATTCTTTGAAATCAAGTTCTTTTCACCGTAGGAACAAAAAATGGCCCAAATCATTAGCGATGATGATTTGTGCACTGTGCAGCAGCGAACAGGGGCTGGAGCCGTGGTATCGAGGTCCCGCCTACATGCGCTCAAACACTCATGAGTCAGTCTCAGCTGTCAATCATGACGTCTCCGTTTTTATATCATCTAAAAATTAATTAAAACCAAACTGATCAGAAACATGAACATTTATAATAAGAACGACCTCAAATGACCAGAAGATGCTTAAACTAAAAACCAAACGAAACTTTAACCTGGAGAAATGATGAGTTTAATTAAAATAACTCTCGATCCGTCGCTTTAGAAGTTTCAGCGTCTGTTAAAATAATTCTCATCATACTTTTCAAGAAGAGTTAAATGTTTGACACTTGAAACTTTCTGTCTTGTGATACGTGTGTTTTTCTGTGTTTCATGCTGAGCTCATAAGTTTCTGTATCTGTCACCAGGTTGATTTCTGGTCTGTGTGCGACGCTGAACAAGCAAAAGTAATTCTGATGATTTTGTTGCTGTGATGGAAACGACAGAGCTTCACATCGTCCTCGCCGAGGCCACGGCCGGCCGCAGGCAAACTGCAGCTCCTGCTTCCAGTCAATGAGATTACGAACCTCGTTAGTCTGTTGTGAGTCTGTTTTTCAGCTCAGTTGCTGTGACGTGCTGTTCCTCCCTCAGCGACCACAGAAATGTTTCTCAAACTATGGCTCAGGGCCCAAACTGGGCTCCCAATTTGTTTCTGGACAGTTACCACATACTGGGATTCCTAGTAAAATGTAGAATTTAGGAAACTGATTTTCTTGTGAAATGTTACAACCACAACACAAACAATATTTAATAACTGGAGAGACGTTGGAGATTCGCAGTCTAACTTTTCGTCCGTACTCTTGTGCAAGTCTTCTGAGAGCTTGAAGGTGGGAACTGACGACACGGAGCAGTACCACCGGACATTGTGAGGGGGCAGTGTAGTCCAACCAAGACGATTGTGAGACACAAGATTTTTGGGGAAAGAATTCGAGATTAAAAACTACAAACTATATGTAACTATATGTAAACTCTGTGCTGCCCTCTAGTGGATGAATTGTTTAACAACCATGTAAAAGAGCATAGAACTTTGTGGGCGGGGTTGGTGACATCATTCGAAATGTTTCTTTTACGCCGGTGATGACGACAGGACGTTCGTATGTGAGACAGAATTCAGATCAGATGAAACGTGAACAAACATGAAGCTTCAGACTCTGAAAGTCAGAACAATGACTTTACTCATTGAGTTGAATCAACTGGATGGTGAGAAATAATCTGTGTAATATATATATAGAAAATGTTTTTTACATTGTCCTGTGACAAATGCTTCTGCTGATTCAACTCAATCTGTATTTGATTTCAATAACTGGATTTGTCCTTTCTGTATTTTGTGACGCTCATGATTTGATTTATTTTATGAGCCACTTTGTTTCTGATTTGTAAAAAAAGATTTATAGAAGCTGGCGAGAAAAATGAATTACGTAGATAAGATGAACATTTGGGATAAAGACGTGTTGCTCGTGAATATAACAGACAAGTTCAAATGACATTAACGGGAAAAACGCACTATATAAAAGTGTGTAAATTAGATTTGGGGTGAACCGGCTGATGCCAGCTGTCCTCACTTGACCCAGAATTCAGCTGTGCTCTGCTCCGTGGTCAGAGCCGGAGTCCATAACCCTTCATTAGGTCTCAGATGACATTAAGAGGGTTTGTCTCTCTTTAAGTCACCGGGGACGGTTTCACTTTTCCTTTGGTAAAAGTGATTTGTTGGAAAAAGCTGACATGTGACCCGGCAGGAAGTCAAATCATTTCACTCCGACACCAGAGAGACAGTGACGGACACTTGGATCAAGGCCTCGACCTTTTCCAAACATTAACCAACTCACTTTAGTTTCCTAAACTTAACCAGATGTTCAACATGGCAGCAGATGAAAGTCGCTCATAAGACTCTTGACAAACAGAAATTACTGTGGGGGGGGGGGGGGGGCAGATTCTGTTCATCTTCAGGTTAATTATCTTAATTAAAATGTTTTCATGCTCTAATGTTCAGAATCTCTGTCCTCAGACTGTCCATCGCTGCAGCTCCTCTTTTCAGCCTCTGTCTCAAACTCTTGGTTTTAGCTCCTGTCTCTTTAAGACCCCTCCCCCCCTCCTGATAGAGCCCAGTCTGCTCTGATTGGTTAGCTGCTCCACTTCCATCATGCAAATGTGATGACATCATAATGTAATGTTATGTAACCCTCTGAAAACACACGCCCCCTGCTGGCGTGTTGTTTTCATGATCCTGTTTAAATCGAATTTGAAATCTAAAATAAAAACCATAATAATTGGAACACGTTTTCTTTTCACGGCAGAAGGTGAATCTGTCCTGTCGTACTGTGATGACGTCATTACGTGTTGTTGATGCACGGTGGCGCCAGAGAGTGACGGGAGAGGAGGAAAAACCAATTTATACAAATGTGGACATTTGTTTGTTTTGTCACGTCTTGACTTCCGTCATTAAATAATTGTCTCTGTATCATCTGTGCTGCAGCTCTGTCGTAACCGTCCTCCATCTTTCACCAGCTCACCTCTGCCATCAGCCGCCCGGGCTCATTGATCCTCTAATAACCTTATGAGGAGATAATTACACCATTTGTAAGTTGCCCGACGGCGCTATCGACGGCAGCGTTACGCGCCGCTCGCCCACTCTTAATTCATTTTCCTACAAACGTTGCATATACACAAAAAATGCCGGTCAATACGGTTTGGGCTGCTCATGAAACGCATCATCAAAATGGGAAAATTATACGGATGCAGTTTGCAACAGTGCAGCGTCTGTGTTTTCTTTCTTTGTGAGGGCGTGACGGGAATTCTAACGGAGACAAAGTTTTCACAGCCTGAAGGAGCCGAGTGTCGGACGAGTATCGGCCTCCATCTCTGTTCCTGTTCATCCATCTGTCTTTCTTTAACACTCGTCTTCCCGCTCCTTCTCTTTTCCTTTATGAGAACCCCTCTAAGCCATCCTGTCTTTTACTCTCTGCTCGTATCTCTGTCGCGTTTCGTCTCCCAGATTTCAGATTTGATGAGAAATTCATCATCGATGAAAATGAATTTCCCAGAAAACTCAGACCTGACCCAGTTCACACTGAACAGTGTTTGTGTGTGTGAGTCATGGTGATGTGCATGGGTGTGTGTGATAGTTTGTGTGTGTGTGAGTCACTGATGTGTTTTTAATATCTTTTAGAAAACCATGATCTCTGCTTCATGTTGTAAGAATCCGTTCACAGCACGTTTTACTCTTCACGTTGGAAATAAAAATATGAACCAACACATTGATGATCTTATCTTTTAAAAAGAAACTTTACGTTGAGCGTGTGAGTTTTCAGATGGTTTAAACTAACTCCTGTTTGTGTGAACGTCTCCGTCTCTTTACTGGTTTGAAGAACAGTTCAGATCTTAATCATAATCAATAACAATAAAGTTACCAGTGATTATAAACTCTTATAAAATCAATACAGGCAATTACACTGACAGTCATAATACTATGTCAGATAGAGAAGAGACGTCAGGAGCTGCAGTGGAGATAAAGACTCTTCACTCCTCCTTTCAGTCCTCATCCCCTTTTCATTTCCTTCTTCCTCTCCCTCACATTCTCCTCTCATCCCTTCATCCTCCTCTTCCTCTCATGTTCTTATAAAGCTCAGTTCAGCTCCACATTGATCCTGCTGCTGCAGAACAAGTAAAACAGAAAGGAGGATAAAAGAGGAAGAAGAAGAGGAGGAGGAGGAGAAGGAGGGATGTGAAGAGGAGTCTCCTCACACTGATCCGTCTCCACATGTTGTTGTTGTTAGGCAGCGGCCGAGCTGCGGAGCGTCAAGTCGACAGACTGTGATTGGATGGAACGTGCATAAGTAAACAACCACAGGGCGTGTGTGTGTGTGTGTGTGAGTGTGTGTGTGTGTGTGTGTGTGTGTGTGTGTGTGTGTGTGTGTGTGTGTGTGTGTGTGTGTGTGTGTGTGTGTGTGTGTGTATTGAACAATCTGTCTTTGTGTTTAACGCCTGGTGTGTGTCTGATGGTGTTCTGTATTTTAATAAACATTTATTGTTTTATATATTTTCTGCAACTTAATAAGATATATAACTATAATTCATTCTAAAAAGTTATTGTTCTGGTTTTGGGCGGACACAACCAAATATATAGAACTTGAATTGAGAATTTGTTTTAATGTAAAATAAATACATACATGCATTTTGTAAAACCAGCTGATGAATGAGTCAGGTTTTGATGTTGCTCTGACAAACGTGTGTTGTGGTTTGTGACGGTTTCAGTTTCCTCCGCTGACACGTCACACGTCTCACAGACGGACAGAAGATAAACAGAGCTGCAGCTGCTGGTCCTGTTCTAACATGTTCCGTTAAAACGTCTTTAACTGAGGACACAGTCCTGTCGTCTCCAGCAGAGGTTTGACATCATGTTCGTCCTCCGTGGGCACAATCAGCAGATAACGATGGAAAACCCCAAATGCAGTTAGAAGTCAAACGTCTTTAATTCAGAGCAGAGACGCTGTTTTTCACTTTAATCTAATTTCACCTCATTTAGATTTGAAAAAACTTCTGTCACTGCAGGGAGACGTGTGTGTGTGTGTGTGTGTGTGTGTGTGTGTGTGTGTGTGTGTGTGTGTGTGTGTGTGTGTGTGTGAGTGCGTGTGTGTGTGTGTGTGTGTGAGTGTAAGACTGTGCGTGTTATTATCTGTGGGAAACTTAGAGAAACTTAGATTTCAGTTGAACAGAGCAAATGACGACGAACCAAAGATCCCAGAGGCCTCAAATTATTAATCACAACCCTCAGACGACAGACGTGAGTTTGAGATCACTGACTCACTTCTCACCTGCCGGAGCCAAGTTCTGTTTTACCTCTCGTCCAGAACGCAGCCGCATGGTTTCCTGTCAGCGCACGTCACTCTGATTTTAGCTTCAGGTCAATTTCAGAATTGGTTTAAAGATTAACTGCTGACGTTTCAGGTTCTCACACCTCAGAACGTTTCAGATGTTTCACCACCTGACGTCTTCAGATCCACAGTCCCCACTGAGTGTGTGTGTGTGTCTGTGTGTGTCTGTGTGTGTGAGAGTGTGTGTGTGTGTGTGTGTGTGTCTGTGTGTGTGAGAGTGTGTGTGTCTGTGTGTGAGAGTATGTGTGTGTGTGTGTGTCTGTGTGTCTGTGTGTGTGAGAGTGTGTGTGTCTGTGTGTGTGTGTGTGTGTGTGTGTGTGAGAGTGTGTGTGTGTGTGTGTGTGTCTGTGTGTGTGTGCCACAGACTCGTCACGAAGAACAATGTCATGTAAAAGTCGTTCCAGCTGTAAAACAAACCAGTTTGTGGTGAAACGTCTTAATTTGCAATCAGCACGATCTCATTTCACTGCGACTCAGTGAAAGACGAGCCCCTAATTCAATTCACTTCAATTTAGATTCCACAGATTATCTTTTCTTTTCTCTCTTCTGTTCTGTCCTTTTCTCCATAATTGTGCCAGAAAAAAATGTCCGACTTTGTTTTTTCTCCCTGCAGCGAGTTACTCTGACAAATCCACAAGAAAACAGTTAGAATGGAAAATATAAAACGAGGCTGACTGGAGGAGAGGTAAACAAAACTAAATTGGTGGCAGAAAAACAGAGGATGGACAGAAGAGAGGAGGAGGAGGAGGAGAAAGAGAGAGAGAGAGAGAAGGAGAGAGAGAAAGTGATGTTTCTCACAGTTCTCGTCCTGAGCCGTGCACTGCAGCGGGATGCCGAAGAAGGAAGTGTAGGAGTCGTTGTACCAGACCAGCAGCTCGGTTCCTCTGGGGATGTCCATACAGGCTCGGTAGAAGATACACGACCTGCAACACACACACACACATCCTGTGTTTTCCCAGGTACTTTTACTTTTATAAAACATTGTGTTACACGTTCACATAGTTTTTTACAGTTTTCAAACTCATCTTTAAAGAGCGGGGTATCGATCTATTGGTCCAATCAGAGGGCGACATTAGACTCCACCTCTCTTCAAGTACTTTTACTTTTAATAAAGTATATTTACTCTACTCAAGTAGAAAAGTTAATGTGTTATTTGTACTTTTACTTCAACGTTCAGTCAGTCGGGCTCTGACTTAATAACGTGAAGCTGATGACTCATGACGGTTTATACATTAGAGACTGATCAGGGGTCAAAGGTCAGTGAAGTCCTCTCCTCTGAGGATCGTGAATATTAATAACCGGGACAAAGACAAACTGTCCAACGGGACACGTGACGTTTCAGTGACTCTGTCCAGGTCTGGAAACGCCTCTCGTCTGATAACAGCTCCACTTCACATCAGACCGAACCCAAATGATTTATGGGAAATATCTGGCGTCTCTCACTCTCCTCAGACGCAACTAACGGCCGCGATGCCAGCGAGCCGAAGGTTCCCGGGTCACGCTGACGCTAAAACAACACCTGACCCGCTCAGAACCAAGGTCCTGACAAAGTGAGCAGTTCATATCCAGACGTTCCCACACACTCGGTGTCAGACGGACACGATCGTAGCCGAGAGGTCACAGGTTCAACTCTCACACGTCTCCCACGTTCTACTGCCAAAGTGCCTTCGAGCCAGAAAACAAATGACTCCTCTGCAAACAGCTTGAGAAGAATTCTCACAGTGAGGAGACGTTCAATCACAAGCAGAAGTGCTTTTTAATGTGAAGATGATTAGAAACACGTTGGATTTCCTCGTGTGTGAAGTTCGACTTCAATAAAAAGCTTCAGTTCATCGTCACTCTGTTAAAACATCATTTAACAACCGGAGAGCTCAACGTCCACGACACAAACACAAACACCAAGCTGCGTAAAGACGTGAACTGAAGTCTGGACGTGTTCCTGGAAGGTTCTGGAGGTTCTGGAGGTTCTGGAGGTTCTGTCAGAGTGAGTCCATGTGAGAAAACAGCAGGAGAATGTGTGGAACCTTCTCAGTGAGCGAGTGGACGTGGTGATGAGGTTTCTAACACGTGACGTGAAACTGGAAGAACGAATATCTCAGGATGAAGAAGAGGAGCAGAACTGCGTTACTCCTCCGGCCCGACTACGTTAACTGATATTCACCAAAACGTGCGTGCACAGTTTGTGTTTTGAAATACTCACATTTCTAACGTCTGGACTCTATTGTTTCACATCAGCAGGTTTATGTGTCCGCGCTGCTGACACCTAGTGGCCGGAGGCTTTATGTTCACAGGTTGTCTGACTTTGAACAAAACATCTCAAGAGCGATTTGAGGAAATTTCTCCAAATTTGGTACAAACGTTCAGTTGGACTCAAAGATGAACTGATTCGAATTTGGTGGTTGAAGGACAAAAGTGAAGGTCTGAGGGACGGACAGACGGGGAACCTGAACATTTGACAACAAACTGAACTGTGCAGGTGATTTTTATCATTTGTTCCTGTCGGACATTTATTAAATCAACCAGGTTTGAATTCCTTCATTTCAGATGTGATTTATATGAACGACTCTGGACGATTCATCACAGTCACGATTAAGACGACTTTCTTTTTACTGTCAAAGCGACTCTGAAGGGAAACGAGGAGGAATTAACAGAGAGAATGAGAATTTGAGAAGAGGAAAAATAATTAAAGGAGAAAAAGCTGAATAGACTGAAAAATTAGGGCGGAGACAAAAGAGAGAAAAAGTTAAAGAATGAAGAGGAGGAGGAGGAGGAGGAGGAGGAGGAGGAGGAGGAGAGTGGGAAACTCTCAACTGAATGACACCATGCTTATTTAATGAGGAGACCCCGCCAAAGTAAAATACCAAGACGTAGAAAATGAAAGGTTGAAATGAAAGAAAGACTGAAAGAGAAACAAAGAGATTAAAATAGAGGGAAAGAGAAGTAGAGGAATACAGAGAGAGTGAAAGACAGAGGAGGATATTTAATAGTCTTAGTGTTTATGATGGTGAATACCTCCAGAAGTTTCTGTTATATATATATATATATAATTTTACAGTAGTACTACAGTAGTCGTGTACAGAGCAGCTCGCTCCAGTATCAGCTGATGTATGTAAACATGAACGGATGCTGATCAATGACTGGAAATAAAGATGGACGACTTCTCCTCCAGAAATGAAGCTCAGTTATCTTTAGCCGCTGATGATGACGTCATGTTGAGTCTGTGCAGTGGTGATCGTGGTCTCCATGTTAGCAGACGGGACGTGGACCAAACTAAGAAAATCTAAGTTGACTCAATGTTTTGGAGGGAAGTGGAAACATGTCGTTAATGTTTATTGGAGTCACACGTGATGTGGAATAATTTCAGATTTCAGAATTAAATGTTTTTAAAAGTTTTCCAGGAAGGAATAAAAAGATGATGGTTTATGTTCTGATCATGAAAAACTGAGACAAACTCAAACGAGCGTAAAACTATTTGTTTCCCTTTTTCTAGAATTGAGAATCAAGATGGTAACAGAGAAGATCTCTGTGTGTGTGTGTGTGTGTGTGTGTGTGTGTGTGTGTGTGCTTTATTAATTCTTTCCACACCGGGGGAGGGGCGGGGTGGTGCCGGACCCATGTGAAAACACAGCCGGGAGGGACTGGTCTATAAATCAAACTTACCCAATGACCTCCCGGGTTTAAAAGAGAAGGGGGGGAGGTGCTTGTATGTATTTAAAACAAATGTATGTGTTTAATACAGACTGCTGCCTCAAGCAGGCGGGGCCGTGCTGTAAATCAAACACATCCAACAGGCTCTCAGGTATGAAAAATAAAGACCCCCGCCGCCGAGCAGCCGCTCAGCGGGACGCAGCGTCGTCAGATCTCTGATCTTCTCTGTTTTCATACAAAGCAAAACTGGCTTTATAATCTGGTTTTAAATAAAAACAACCGAGGACCAGTGTGAGGTTCAAAATCTGACGAAGCAAAACACCTTTCACTGTTTAATAAAGTGTGAGAACAAACACTGACCCAGAATAATCCTGCTGATAAAGAGTCACAAAGACAAACCACGATTTCAGTTTGACCCCCGAGAGGAAAAATCACCTCACGTTATTACATCATCATCTCAACAGTTTAAGTCCGAGCATCAGCCAGAAACTTAAAGTTCGCTCGGAGAAAGTCAGAAGGAAACATACAATACTTCTTCTTTGATTCAAACACTGTGGAGAACAATCCACGTGAAGCCAGAGCCCGGAGCTTGTGTTCTGTGCAATGACCAGCAGAGGGCGACTCCACTGGTTGTTTTTAAAGAGACGGACGTGTTTACAGATTCTTGCCTAGAAGTTAGTGCAGGACAGCAGAGATGACGATGAGGATGAAGTTCGGCTGACATCATAAACTCCTCATGAAAATGTTTACTGACGTTATAAAGTGAGAAGTAGAGTCATTTTCTATAGAAACTACCAGGGGAGTCGCCCTCTGCTGGTCATTACACAGAACACAGGTCTCAGAAAGTCAGGTTAAAGTAACATGAAACTGTTTCCTGCTGAGAACAACTTTCCCTCCTTTTGTTTCTCTTGAGTTTAATTCGGCGATTGATTCCCTGAAGGTGTTTTTGAGACATCATGTTCACAACGGGCATCAAACCTCCGGCCACTGGGCGTCTCCGAGACATAAAAACATCGTGATGTGTTTATTGTGCAGGCCGAGTGCAGAGTGTGTGTTTTCTCACGCTGACAGTGAAGTGTGTGTAGTGTGTGTAGTGTGTGTAGTGTGTGTAGTTCTCACCTGTACTGGACGACCATCATGTTCTGCTCCCCACAGTGTCGGGCACAGCGGATGTACCTCATCCAGCTGGATTTACTGGGATCGTTACCATCGATAAAGTGCTGTAACGTTCCCTCTGTGTCGTAGATCTGCAACACAGAGTATCAGAGTTTCAGAACGTGCTGTTGCTCCTGCACATCTGTCTGGACCTCCTGCACATCTGGAAGCCCCTCATCCATTGAACCGCAGCAACATCAGATGCAATGAAACGTTCATTCAAACGGCTTCAGAAGACAAATCACAGAATGAACAGAGGAAGTTCAGTCTCTTCTGTCAGCTACAGGTTCACGAGGAATGTGTGTGAATAACAGATCTGCACAACGAGATGAGAGAATGAGAAATAAAACGTCTCGGACACGTCACCTCGGAAACATGAACAGATTTAGCTCCTTTGATCATTTTAAGTTCATACGTTTTTCTTCCACATGTGAAGAAATGTGGGGAACATGGTTCCGGTTTCACGTCCGTCACGTGTTAGAAACCTCATCAACACGTCCACTCGCTTTTCCAGATATTTCATTGAACCAACTTTGTATTTTTCGTCCGAAGTTTTCGATAAATAAATCACTTTGTGTCCGTCACGTTTACAAACTGACTCCTAAACCTTTTTGCGTCGTTAAAGTTCTGGAACAGTTTTCTCGTCCGTCAAAGTCGTGTTGTTTGAGCTGTTCAGGATCAACTGAACGAGTCTTCTTCTTTTTCATGTTTGTTTTAGAGGGAATCAAACTGACGTCCAGGAAAAGACTTGGAAGTGATCGGGATAATTTCACAGCTGTTTGATCAGAAGAGGAAATTCTCCGGATGTTTCCACTGCAGAGATTTACCACCTGAAATATTTACTACAATGTTTACGATGTAAAATATTTCATTTAATATTTCAATAACTTGACATTAAACTAGAAAACGTTCTCTCATTTTAAGAAGGAGCTGAAAATAATATTAATTTATAAACTGAAAGTAAAATCTTTATAGATTTAGAACTTATAATTTGTGTTTCTGGAGTTTCCTGGGGAATTAATCTTTGCGACCGTCTTGCACTAACAGTTAATTTAAAATGTTTCAAACAAACCTCGGCAACAAATCAGAAGCCTCTTATCCGCCGTCAGGCCTGTTGGGTGTTAAACGTTACACAAACCTGATTTACACCTTGTTAAAAGCCTCGCAGCACCGCCTGCCAACGTCTGCGCCATAACAACAGCTTCAGACGTCTAAAAATACTTTTTCACAGCAACAGAGGAACCAAAGACCCGAAACATAAACCGAACACGTCGGTGTTTAAAGATAGAAAAGAGGAAGAAGAGATGTTATTACTCTCCACTCTTCTTTTAGTCGTTAACGTTCTGCTTGTAGTGGAAACTGTGAGAAAACGTGTGTGTGTGTGTGTGTGTGTGTGTGTGTGTGTTTGTGTGTGTGTGTGTGTGTGTGTGTGTCTAAATCCTAACACTTCTCACACATCTGATAATTGACGTCAACAGGAACGTGGATTTTTTTGCTGGAACATTATTTCCCATAGTTTGTTACATCAGAGACTTTCAGGACTCGTTGATTTCACCTTCAGAGTTTTTAAAGCTCTCACTCTAAAGCTCTTCTCCTCGTGAATCCTCTGCTCCCACATTTCTTCTCTTTCTTATAATACTGATCATTTGACCTTCGTGTTATTCTGCATGAATGAACTCTCTATATATATCTTCAGTAGGTTTTTAATTCATGTGTATTTATCATTTATTGACAGTTTTACCACGATAATTATTTTTATTAGAATAAAAAGTTATGATATATAAAAAGATTAGCCTAAAAAATATCACCTGTTTTTACAGATTAACAAAAATTATTTTTTTTAAATGGTTAATGGTTAATCCTGGTTAAAAACATTTTTTCACAAGCTAAACTTGAAACTTTTCTCCAAAGCTCTTTGTCCGATGTGATGTGTGTTACACTTTGTCAGTGTGTGTGTGTGTGTGAGACCTGATGTTCAGTAAAACTTCAGCAGCTGCCTCGTAGCTCGATGTCATTCTGTCACTGACGTTTTTTGCCGCCTCTGTTTATCGAATCCATCGCCACTAAATTCCATCTGTGAGACAAACGGTCGAATTTAACATGTTGTTTAGTTCAACAGCTAAAAAACGTTTTAAACACAGTCGAGCTGCCGGCGTCACTTCTCCGTCTCAGAACAACAAAACTGACTACAGTAGTTTTTTCTTGTTGTGGCTGCAGCTTCGGTTTCTAAAAACGAAATGATTCATCAGTGTTTGAGTTTCAGTTTGTCTCAGACGTTCATCACACACAGACACACACTTCACACCAGCTGCTGCTGGAGGAGGAGACAGGTCCAGAGGACGTTTACGACTGATGAGGCTGATCATTAGTTTTGATTATTGATGAATCTGATGATATTTGGTCGAACGTAGTGAAAAAAATGTTGTTGTGTCCAAGAAATAAGAAATAATTGATGGACACGTTTTGAATGAGATCATGTGGTTGGTCCCTCTTCTTCTTCAGTGGTGTAATTAAATCTGTTTGGAGAATAAGAGCCGCTGAAATAAATAATACACTTAATATTATTCTATTTTAATTAAAAACCTTTCTATTAATTATTATTATTGTTAGTGTGTTCATTCATGTTCATCACAGACGTGTTCACTTCTTTATTTCTATTCAGAGAAAAATAATGAATCTACTGTTAAACACAGAAAACTTTCTCTGAGTCTGAATCAACTCAGACATGAGAACATCTTTAATGTCTGACTGACGACTGTCAGAGAGCGATCTGCACAGCCTCACCCAACAGCACTGTGTGTGTGTGTGTGTGTGTGTGTGTGTGTGTGTGTCTGACAGTGTTTTGACCTTTTGACCTTATTAAAGAGAGTAAATCTTGTTCTTGTCTGAACTGAGCACACGCTAAAGAGATACCCTGAGAGTGTGTGTGTGTGTGAGTGTGTGAGAGTGTGTGAGAGTGTGTGTGAGTGTGTGTGTGTGTGTGACAGGAATGTGATTCAGTTATCAGTGAAAAACACTTAAATGCAGCTCTGAACCAACACTGGCATGTAAATGGATGCTGCGCCTTCAGAGGAGGACGTGTGTGTGACAAGTGTGTGTGTGTGTTTATCACTAGGTGTGTGTGTGTGTGTGTGTGTGTGTGTGTAAGCTGTGAGATATCATGTCTGAAGGTGTGATGACACTTCCTGTCACACACAGAAACATGAAGAGGTTCAGAGTTCAGATTGAAGATGTTTGTTTCAAATATTTGAAGTGAATCAGTTTTTAATTTTAGTTTTTCATAAGTAGAATAGAAATAGAAATAAGAAAGGTACGCTGATTCAATCCAGTAAAACACTGACGAGAGCTGCAGGACTCAGGACTCAGGACACAGGACTCAGGACTCAGGACTCAGGACTCAGGACTCAGGACACAGGACTCAGGACTCAGGACTCAGGACTCAGGACACAGGACAGGACTCAGGACGTCAAGGACGTGCGAGGACGACGCCTCAGATGCTTCACGTCACCTTTGACCCTGCGGTGACGTCAGAGTTCACTGAGTTCAGTCTGAGGTGAATTGGAGATATTTGCTGGTGTGGTGGATTCAAGCGCTCGTGGTAACGTCTGACATTCAGGACTCGGGAAGCAGCTGCGTCCATGAGTCACAGCAGATGGTGGAGAAATCGAATTTATCAGAGAAAGACGGAGCTAATCAGAGGCTGTAAAGAGGATAATGTGTTTTTTAGAGTTTCTTGTAACAATGATGTTTCTGTCTGGCAAACAAATGTCAGATATCAGATGTTGGAGCTTCCCACCAGCACATGAACACATGCACATTTCTAACCAGTCCACACGTGTTGCACCATGACACCATCAGCTCCGAGTAAATAACCTGATCATCTCTTTTAATCATAATATACAAGAACAGACCCATTTATCGAATAAAGCTCAGAAACACAAGTCATAAAGTAACGGACCGAACAATCACCGCCACCAATAGATTCAGTTTCAGTGCGTCCTAACCCCACGGCAAAATAAAATTAAAAATCTCAACCTACGCCAGTGGTCGGAGAACAAACCCCCAGATTACTAGTTTTTTAGTTTATTTCACGATATGGGACTGACACAAAGAGCAGCGTAACAACAGGGAGGGAAAACTAACTGTCTGGGGCCCCGCGCTGAGAGTGGGCCCCTGAGAACATCTGATATGATCAACTATGTACAAGAGACTGCAGCGTGGTCAGAACCCCCCCGACGAGGCCCCATGACACTGACTCTCCGCCGAATGTTTCGTAATGTGAGATGTTTGGTCGAAGACTGAAACGTCTCAGTGTGTTTGGGGGGGTTTGTCTGATGACGGGTCCCTTTTGCCTGGGGCCCCCAGAGGCCCTCGATCCGCTCCTGGAACAAACATTCACGGACGCCGATGTCTGTCATGGCAGCAACATTCACTTCCTGTTTAGCAAGTTGAGCTGGACTACAGAGCTTTTATTTTGAAACAATGTGAGCTCCGGTCTGAAGATTGTGTTGTTATAACTTTATGGGTTAATCGTGTCGGCCACTTCTTCTTCTTCTCTCTATGCACAACTCTGTCGTCTTCTCTCTTCTTCTTCTTCAGTCCAAATGGAGTAAAACTGTTCCTGAGAGCCGATCAATGCTCGCAAGCTTCTGTTCTACAGCTAATCAATGAGACTCCACTAATTCTACTGTTATCTGCTCCCTTCATCAGCCTCCTCTTTTCTCCCTCCTCCTCCTCATGTCCTGTTCCTAATCTCACTCCTCCTCCAGCAGGTGTTCACTGGAGTAGTGATGTCACGAGAACGGATACTTCGGTACCAAGTCGATGCCAAAAGTCTAAAAACGTCCGAAGGCACCGAACAGGACAGAACTCACGAAGCTCTCGCAGCCGCTCTTGTTTCTTCTATGTCCAGATCTTTCCATAAAGGGGTGTGTCGTGTAGTTTGTTTTGTTTTTGCCGTGGGATCGAACCGAGGATGGAAATCTCAGTATCTGGATCGACTACAAATGTTTGGTATCATGACATCACTACACTGGAGCTGGTACAGGATTGTAAAATGAGATTATTTGCAGACATCATGTGCAGATGACAGATTCAAGAACAGTCCTCGTCTGCTCGATGAAGGATCCGATGTTCTGTCCTCCTTCCTTCTTTCTCTCCAACTCTTCCTCTCTAAAGAAAACACAGCCTGCCCTCCACCATCCGTCTGATTCTTCTCCTTGTTGTCATCCTGGACGTGAAACCCTCCCTGACCACAGAACGTGTTAGTCGCCAGGTCAAAAGAAATGAAGGTTCAATAATGAAGCCTCATTCGTCTCATCTGTGACGAGCTGCTCTTCGGTCCTGTGCTCGTTCAGTTTTCTTAAGCACAGCCTGTCTTTGACGACTTCATTTTTCAGCAGCAAGCCTCATAAACCGCGCTGCCATCACCACTGCCACCGCCGCCGCCGTGCCCAAGAGCAACAGTCTGGACCTCCGCATACATACGTCCGAGACGCTTCATCAGCTGAAACAGGGTTTTCAGCGAGCAGCGCACCATCGCCATAAATCAGAGGGGCAATAATCGTTCAGAGAGACGGATAATATTTAGATAACCGACCCTGATTCACCTCAACGTCTGGAGGCAGAGCTGCTGCTTTCTCACACAACAAGGACGAACAGGGAGCAGCAGCAGAGCGCGAAGGACCAACACCACGGTGCCGCCATTACCCAGAGGTCCAGTACCAACACCACCAACAGAGCTACCCCCGCCCAGACGGAGGTACCACTGCCCACAGGTCCATGGTGCTAACATCTGTAGGACTGAGGTAGCACAACTACTCCCTCCACCCAAACGTAACCTCCCCCAAACCATCTTGTTCACCACCACAAGGTTCAACCCTCTCAGAGAAACTGCTTCCATCAACTGGAGACAACTTTAAAAAATCTATCGATGTGACAAAACATCTTCACTCTGCAGATATTTCATAATAATTCTGTCTGTACATTAAAAATCAATATGAATACAAATCAGTTTCTCTGTCTTCACTTCTTCCAACTTCAGAATCATCTTCATTTCACGACCTTCCACAGTGTTGCTCTCTGTGAAGGTTTAATAAGAACATCAGGACATGTGATGAACAATAGTGACTGAGCTCAGCTGATCAATAATAATTGAGTTTCGGTGCCATAATGAACATCCACAGTTTCTAACCTGTGACATGAGGTCCACGTGTTTTTACAGTGCGGCTCGTCGCAGCGTGTGAAGCCCCTGCAGTCGTCAGGAGAGGAAACAACCAGCGGCTGTATCACTGTGTAAAAACACTCTGATCAAACAACCTGCTGGATTATGAAGCGACGACGCACATGTTCACACACACTCTGTGTTTTTCTACCTCCGAGGTCCTGGTGGAAAACCCCACTCTTTGTTCTCGGACCCCCGTGGTCACCATGCCTACAGGGTGATGTCACACAGCGAAGGGAAACGTACGAGAGGGTTTAACCAAACAGCACCGAGCTGTGGACGAAGGAGAGATCAGTCAAACCTGAAGACGCTGAGCCGCAGAACCAACATGTCGGGTCAGCTGCAGGTCCCTGATCCGTCCAACGTGTTGATCGGACGAAACAAAAAGACGAAACGAGCGATGAGAACTCTCATCGAACAGATTCTGTTCATCTTCAGGTTTATGACTGTAACATGTTTTCATGCTCTAAAGTTCAGAATCTCTGTCCATCGCTGCAGCTCCTCTTTCAGCCTCTGTCTCTAACCCTTGGTTTTAGCTCCACCAACAGGCGACAGAATGAAGCGCACCTTTAGCTTGAATCAAAACTACAGGTGTAAAACTATTAAACCTTTCATATCTTTTATATATCTTTAATATCACTGAGTCTCTTCAGAGAAACGTGAAACTCACTGAACCGCTGCTTTTGTCCCGTGGTCGTTTCCCGCTTCGCTGAAATCCAAACAACTCGAAACTAAACGTGTAATTTTGACATAAAACCATCGATGACGATCACGTAACAGAGGCGATGATGTCGATCACAGACTTTCATAAAAACCCAGACTCGGCCTTTAAGTGATGACATCAGTCGAGGAAACATCAAGGAGCTTTAACCACAAACCACTGAAGTCGATGTGAAGTCTGACGGGGGAGCGACAGGGAGGCGCTGACGGACGGACGAGCACCAGCGGACAGAACCACAGACGAACAACAGTGATTCAGCTGCACCAAACAAACGCACACGCGATTTTGACGTATGACGCAAAAAGCCGAGATACCACCGGGCGCTTTGGTATTTTCATGATCCTCATGTGTCCCGTCACGATCCCACACTAACAAAATATTTGGTCTCAAACTGAGCGGCTGACGTTTTCTTCTCGTCTCCGCTCTGAACCTTGTTTTTTTTTACCGACAGCTCGTCCAGAAAACTCCGGTAAAAACCCAAAGGTCAGAGACGAAGAACCTCGGGCGGTTCTCATGTTTTCACTGAACATTCTTTCCAATCAAGACGACGGAGAGGTTCTGACCCAGAGGTCACGGGTTCAAACGAGGAACCTGTCCCTCAAACATGTACTCACTGTACTAAGAGAATACTTCTACTACTATATTAACAATGTTCTACTCATAATATATTATATATAATACTTTATCATTTACTCCTGATTAATGTTAAAGGTTCGTATATTAATTTTATTTCTATCTCACATTCAACATGTTGTTGTTATTATTATTATTATTATCATTGTTGTTTTAAACCTGTTAAACCAGACCACATCTCTATGATACTAATGTGAGGTGATGATTACTATATTATCCTATGTGTTGTGATTGGCAACACTAGCGCCACCTGTTGAAACTGAAGACTTGTTTACATTACTCATTGTTGCTGGAGTTGAATCACATTGTTTCATAAATTAATAGAAGCTACAATGGATCATTTTGTGTTTATTTATTTCATTTTTAAAACATTTCAATCAAACCAGATTTTATATCCATATATATTTACTGGTAGGAGTTCATTACACATGTGCCACTAACCATTACCATTCGTTTTATATTTAATAAACTCGATCATCTATCTATCAAACATCTCGAGGATCTGAACCAGAGCGTTGAACTGAATCCACAGATTTCAGATCGGAGCCGACACACGAGGTTAGAGGACATCTGATAATAATCAAAATGAAACTAAGATAAAGTTTGTCTCCAGGTTTCTGTCTCGTGAGTCTTCATCAGACACAGTCGGTGATAAAGTGAAATTATTCCAGCGTAAACTTCAGTCTCATCTCAGATCAATTTGTCGAGCTGGAAAATACTGCAGCACCGCAGAGATGCTCCGCGGCTCCGCCCGCTGGTGACGGCAGGCGTCTTAATTAAAACTGGCCCTTCCAGGGCGCCATGGACAACATGACACCAGCTCCCTGATTGGCTATAGGACACACATCTCTTCCTGTTTTGGGGGGCGTCAATAAGCGAGTTTAACAACCAGTGAGTTTTAATGGGATCTGTGTGTAAAGCCTCGTGGTCAATAGGCCTAATGACCGGTTTCAGCCCGGCAGCCGATAATCTGCCGATGTTAGAGTCGGGTTAACGGATCGGGATTTCTCCTCGGGGGTGAGGAATCAAAGGCTGGTTTGAGAGCCCTCGATGGGTCCTGACTTTTCTCTTTAGGGTCCAAACACAACGACAGACGACGTTTATTCAGACTCAGGTTGGTTCAAAGATTTTTTCATGTGACTGAGAGAAAAGAAGAATTTATTTCTACACCTGCAGATTTATTCTTCATCACTTGTGCAGGAAAAACTGTTTCCTCTCAGCACATGAATTTATTAATTTTAATGAAATGATCCAATTCAATAAATTAAATTATGTCACAAACTTTCATGGAATCTGCAAAAAGAAAAAGAAAGAAAACAGAACAGGTTAAAAACTAAGATTTAAAAAAAGTGTTGAATTCAATATTTTTGGGAAGAAAATCTAATCTGTTAATAATTAATTGGTCAGTTTATTTAAATTTAAATTCAAATATCAGAAATATTTTAGATGTGTCCGAACCACTATTGTAAAATAAAGAAATAATAATCTTCATAATAATAATAGTTTGGTTTGTTTGAATTTTTATTAAATAGTACAAAAGCTTAAAAAATGAAGTCATAATTTTTTTTTATCTTTTTCATTATTTATTTTTAATTCTATTGCCTCTCGTGTTTCCTCTTTTCAAATTTAGAAGATTTAAGTTATTTCAACATTTCAGAGTCGGAAAAACAAACATTCTTACATGTCACGTGTGTTTTCAAATTCTTTTCCCAGTTTCTATGTTTTTCAGTTTATTCTGAACTCGACAGATTCTTGAATTCGAATGTGACGACTCCGACGTTAAAGCTTCGTCTTCTGCTTCTTCTCCGAGAACTTCAACAGTCGACGAACATGAAACTGGTACAAAGTGTGAAACCAGACTGAACGGACCGGACGCTCCCTCCTGCTGGACTTGGCTTTCTATGGCCGCCCCAACCCATCACCCCCCCCCCCGCCCCATGACCTCTGACCCCCCCGCCTCTCACCCCCCCTCCCCCTGACGTCCCGCTGTGGTCAACAGCAGAGAGACTGATGTCCGGTCAACCGACGTCTGACTGACCTTTACCAGCTCGGCCACGGGGGACTCATCTATCTCTCCGTCTCCCAGCATCCCTCATTCTCCCCTCGCCCCCCCCCCCCCCTCTCCCCCACAATGCTAATGCAGCTGTTTATAACTGCCACATTGACTTTCTCCTGCCACTGTATGTAAATACAATCTGCTCTGATCAATGGGTTCACAGCTGACATGAAGTGGACCACAGAGACACACACACACACACACACACACACACACACACACACACACACACACACTGCACAACCTGACAGTGACACACACATGACTACACAAACCTTTTGTATTTTACATTCACACAAAGACACACACACACACAGGATGAAGTTCATAAATATGGCACAAAGAATAAGTGTGTGAGTGTGTGAGTGTGTTTCCTCATGAACAGAGTTTAAGGTATAAGCATTGTCACACACACACACACACATACACACACACACACACACACACACACACACTCACACTCACACACACACACACACACACACACTCACCTCCCACAGGTGTCGTGTGTTCCTCATGGATCCATGCAGTTTGTCCAGCAGCAGCGGGATCCCCTGAAACGGACCGATCCAGGTTCCCTGAGGAATCCTCTGAGCTGCACAGATCCCGTAACCCAGACCTGGAACCGTGCTCGTGCACAGACACACCTGCACACACAACACACCTCCACATGAGTGCACGTTCCTCTGTGCCATTTATTTCTACGCATCACAGGTCAAGGGTCAAAAACAACGTGTGAACGTGGGACCAGAGAAAATATCAACACAACACAAACTCTTCAGCAGAGAAGAGTTCAAGGTTTGTTTCAACACGAGAACGTCCTCAGTGTTGTACGAGCATGAAACTCACAGTAACACACTGTTACACACACAGTAACACTCACAGTAACACACTGTTACACACACAGTAACACACACAGTAACACACAGTAACACACAGTAACACACACAGTAACACACTGTTACACACACAGTAACACACACAGTAACACACTGTTACACACACAGTAACACACAGTAACACACACAGTAACACACTGTTACACACAAATCACACAAACAAATGTTCACGTATGAACCATCTGAACATCGAGCAGCTGTCGTGCATCTTATCTTCGTCACATTTTTGTCACTGTGTCATTTTTCTCTGAAACAAATCTTGATCAATTTTAGTAAAATAAATAATCAATATACATAATCTCTCCACATGTGTGTTAGTAAATCGGCTCCACATGTTCCACGTATGTCAGACTGAACATGTTTGTTTTTTTATCTACAGAATCATTAATTCTTTATTTCTGGACGATGATTTGGATGAAAATGTTTTTTAAGTTTAGAAATGTTTTTTTTGTTTTTTGTCAAACAGGATTTTGTTTCCTCGCTTTTTATTTAAAATCTAATTTAATTCTAATTCAAATTCTCTTCTGATAAATAAAATGTGATAAACACAAACAGATAAAATATCATCTGAACAACATGAATCACTTTGTTCCACAGTGAAAACTGTTTTTTAATTTGTGACATTTCCCCTCAGCGTCTAATAAACAAGAAATAATAAACATTAAATATTCTAAATATTACAAATCACTAAGAATATTTATTAAAGCAGACGCAGGCCTCACCTCTCTCGGCAGATCTCTGAGCCAATCAGGGACGTCCGGCATGGTGACGGGAGCCGCCGAGCTGCTGGTGCCGACGAGTCGACGCAGAGAGTGAAGAGGCCCGTGCATCGGACACTCGCCGTTCCTGTTGTCTGCACACATGTCGCAACCTGGACACAAAGACCAGACTCACGTTAACCTTCAATAAAAACAGAGTTAAATATAACCTTCATGTGATTTAAATGGAATTAAGATTTGAAGCTTTACATTTAATTATTAGTTGAGATTCAAACAATAACAGTTTGTGATTTCTGATTGAATATGTTTATTTTATTTTATTGTGATATTACTGGGGGGGGGGGGTTCTTCCAGAAAACAACTGTAATAATTTATATAAACTAATTTACGCCGTGTCAGATGAATTACTGATTCATATCAATGAGCTTTAGATCGAATCTTATTGGTTGTAAAAGTTTATACATCACTTCACTGTGTGACATCATTTCCTGATTGGTCATGATGTCACTGATCACATGACCTCACATGAATGATGAATCGTTTCTGATCAAAATACAAACTTTGGATTTTTTCTCACACACACACACACACACACACACACACACACACACACACACACACACACACACACACACACGTGACTGATGATCGATTGATCACTTGAGGTGAAATCATAAATCATAAAGCAGCTCTGTCAAATTAAAGGATTATTCCGCTCTTCACAAGCTCGTGTGTAAAATTTGGACGGTGAAAAACTGAGAGTGATGAAAAAAGGATCTGAGTTCTGACCACGAGGAAGAAAGAAACATTTCTCCGCTGTGTCTTTCCAGGTTGAATGTGGCGAGCAGCGTTTTGCTGGGAATTAGCGAGTGTCAACATTTACCCAGAGATGCAGTCTGACAGTAATGGACGTTAATTGACTGTAGCAACATAATGAGATTATTATCTGGACAGAAAAGTCCCACAGAGCAGAGACGCTGAGAGCAACAGGATGTTCATGTTGTCGTTGGGATTTTAAAATGTTTTTCCCAAAATTAAATATCCGCCTCTCGACAGGGAAAAAGCTTCTTTTACACGGTGATGGATTGAGGTTAATTAAACCGTATTATGGTCATTTATTAACCTCACAGTGTAGCTCACGTTCACGCTCGAGCAAATGGGAAAAATGTCAGAGGCTGAATTCTCCTCGATCCTCGACTCTGAACTCAAACTAGACGAGGTGTCGTTTTTATTTCAGCCGAGGAGAAAACGTCTGAAGCTCAAACTACATCAACAGTTTTAATGGAATCACATCGAAATGATCTTTGTCGAAAGATTTCAATCTGTAGATTTATGTTTCTAAAATAAAACGATTTCAAACTGTAAATAAGAATCTTGGTCTGGAGCCGAACATCAGCTGTGAACGGTTCCTCAGACCAGAAGAGGAGTTCTGGGTCTGGATCAAACTGAACCTGGTTCTGATGGTTCACAGTGGAACCACTTTGTGGGACCAATCACAGGAAGTAGAGACACATTAAACCATAGAAGAAGAAGAAGAGGAAGCAGCACAAGCAATCCTGTGAATTTGTCAGTGTCTACAAACCAATCAGAGTCAAGTATAGGAACATGTGAGGAACACGTCAGGAACATGTGAGGAACACGTCAGGAACATGTGAGGAACACATCAGGAACATGTGAGGAACACGTCAGGAACATGTGAGGGACACGGTTCAGCTCTGAAAGCTGCTCCAGTGTCGTCCCTCAGAGTCTCTGGATAAAAACAGTATTTTTTGTGAACTAGAATATTTTCTGAATTCCTAACGAGAGATGATCCACGGATGATGTGTGTCTCTGATGAACTGTCTGTGAACTCGTGACGTGTCCTCGCCGCTCATCTTTCAGACTCAGTATTCTGTGACATCCTCAGTGTTTGGACAGCTCCGCTCGGCCTCTGATCTCCGAGCGACAGACGCCATTTCCACCTAAAAGCTCTGCGGCTCGTCTCTCCGCGCTTTAGTGACTTTTCTATTTAGACGAACATCTCGTTGTTAAAGCTCAGGTATTATTCAGCTTCATAAACACATCAGACATAACTTCTCCTGCATCCACTCTTTGGAGAGACACTTTCCATTTCTACATTTGCACTTGTCTCTAATCCAGAGAGTTTTCTGTCCTGACTCATTAAAGCACCGAACATCGAGGAGGTCGAGGCTCAGTAACTCCTGGACGTCTCCTTCACAAACCCTCACACTTCATAAAGCTTATGGATGTTAATGGCTGTGTTTGTTTCCAGCACAGCTGTGAGTCCAGATGAGGACGGACCACACAGCGCGGCTCCGCTCTGTAAACTCACAGACGCTTTTTTTACCCACTATTTTTCATTTTACAGAGAATTTGTGTTCGGTGTCAGTTTTCATGACGGACGCTCGGATGAAGCCTTCGTACAGGAAACAGAGTCAAAGAGAAGCTGGAGGAAACGTTTCCCTCCGGAGGTGGAGACCAAACACAGAGATACAACTTTTTACTGAGATGTGATTCATTGTTGAGTTTAACAACCGAAGGATTTTCTAGAAATGAGTTCATCTGAAATGAAAACTGCAGTAAAACTCGTGACAGTGTGTTTGGGTAGTTTTGTTGCACTTTGTTCAGACCAATGAGATAAACTGAGACTGAATATGAGCTAATGGATTAATTGAAGTACATTCAGACACAGCTCCACAGACGTCGTGACCTCTGTGATGTTTCTGTGAATGTGAGAGTTTAGTGACGTTAAACGAGTTTAGTTTCCGTGATTAAATCGTTTTAAACACGTTGGATTCAAAGTTTTATGTGAAAATGAGATAAAAGTTGCTCATATCATTTTTTATAGATTTACAGATATTCAGAGTTGTAACGGCTTTGAAACAACATTGAGACGAGAGCGTTGTAATTTACAATTTACTTCATCAACGTGATCTACACGATCTGACACCTGCCCCCTGGTGGATTGTCCCTGCACTGCATACAGTAGTGTCCGAAAGGGCTGCGTTCGTGTTGTCACCAACATGAGTGGAAAATATATTTTTTAAAGTTTCTGATAAGAAAAAACATTTAAAGATGAATATTTACTGTTTTGCAGCAACGTATTAATTCTTCATTAGATCGTCAGAGATGAAGCAGCAGGTTAACGTTGTTTAACTGTAAAGTCTTCATCAGTAATTTACATTTCCTGATGTTTGATCTGGATTCTGATGAATCACACAAAATGAAAAATCAATAAATACCTGATGATTCAGATATGATAATACAAATTTAATCTACGCTAATTATTCAGTTTCTTTTGTATTTTGTTAAAAGCTCAAATTAAAAACCAGTGAATGGTTGTAATTTGTCGTGTCAGACGTCTGCAGGCTCATGTTCATGTTTACTCACAGACGCTGGTTCATGTTCACAGGAAGTTGTGGTTTGATGCTGAAAAAAAAATCTACATTCACTTAAAGTTTAATATTAAAACCAAAACTGACTTTTAGACACAAGAAGGTAAAAAAAACTAGCTGAAGAAGAAACTTCAGAAACATTCAGAGTTTTACTGAAGACGTTTCCTCCTAAAAATGTAAATAAACCAAGTCAACAACAAGTCGTCACATCCCGAGGATCCAGAGGAAAACACACACTGTCGGTTTGACAAACACGTAATTTAATTTTCATGTAACTCAAATTCATTTCTCAACGTTTAACACAGAGGTTTGTGTGACAGAATGAAAACCAACAATCTCATCAGGGTGAGTGTGTGTGTGTGTGTGTGTGTGTGTGTGTGTGTGTGTGTGTGTGTGTAGCTGACTTTATTAAATTACAGTAAAACTGCCGGCTGACATTAACTCCAGATGCGAACTGGAAGAATTGATCTGTTTCTCATCAAACCTCCAGCTGTCCGATAACTTCCTGTCGTACGTTTTGCTGCTGGAACAGAATCATACGACTTTAAATTTGTTCTAATTTATTGAACATAAAATCAAAACAATATTTGATTACAAAAAAAAAATCTTTTTTTTCTGCTCCGTCACTGATCAGAAAAATCTGCATGTTTTCAATTAAACTAACAGAAAAAAACTGTAAAGCTGAACGTTGAAAAGTGAGTTCAATTTATTCACATTTTTATATTTTTGACTTTAGTTCATCTACTGATAAAGTGAAGCTTTTAATACATGAACCATAAAACATCATGTACTTTAATAAACATGTTCGAGTCCATTAATTCAACGTAATCTGAGGTTGTAAATGTTGAATATGTTAAAAATAAATCAATTATTAAATACACGTGTAAAACCTCAGTGTGAATGATCCTGTTTGACTCATATTTTACAGATTAAATGATATTCAGCTGGTTTCAGACAGAAGTGTTGATCGTTTAATAATTATCTCATTTCTAATAGAAAACCTTAAATAAAGTGAAGGTTTAAATGACTGTCTGATGAAGAGACGCCGTCCCGTTGCATTATGGGATATGTAGGAGTGTTCACACTGAGCATCTGTTGCAAACATCTGGATCATTTTGGTTTTACACAGAAAACAATTATTCATTTAACGCTTGTTTCCCTCAGAGGCCAGGTTTTATTGTGACAGCTTCACAGTTTACTTTCTTTGAGATTTATTCACTTCAACCTGTTTTCATTTTTAAAGACGTGAGTCTTTAACATCAGGATGAAAGTCGTCATCGATCCGAACATTTTAAACCAGAAAAACTCATTACAGACGATGAAAACACTTGAATAGATCATCAAAACTTTCATGTCTATTAAAGCTGAGTCAAGATAAGTGAGAAGTTTATAGAAATTAAAATTAACTGAATAATAATTTACAGATTATTACAGATATCAGTTTGAACTGAAGACGGATTAAAAACATTTCTTTTGATCACTTTTTGGCTCCATATGTTTTTATTATATGTTATTAATATTGGTTTAATTAATAATCTGGGTCAGAGAGTGACACATGAGTGTGCGTGTGTGCGTGTGTGTGTGTGCGTGTGTGTGTGACTGCTTTATCTAAACCACCCCCCCACACACCCCAGGAGACCTCAATACAGCGTGTTGGGATGATAAATAGCGGGCCGGTGGCCGGTGGATCGATCCCCTCCCCCCCTCTCCTCCTCTCCTCCTCTCCTCCTCTCTCCCTCTCTCTCTATCTCCCCCCCGCCCGCCCCCCCCCCTCTCTCTCTTCTCCACAAACACAAAACTATATACAGCAATTAATTCCTGCTTGTCCCTCCATCCCTCATCGGCCCTGCCGGCGCGTATCGACGCAGATTACTGCTGATGGTCCGTTTTATCACCGCGGAATACACACACACACACACACACACACACACACACACACACACACATATATAAACACACACACACACACACACACACACACACACACACACACACATATATATATACACACACACACACATATATATATATACACACACACACACACACACACACACACACAGTGATGGTGAACTCAGCAGGAACCTGTTACATTCAACATTATTATTATTGTTAAGTTAAATTAAATTATATCAAATTATTATTCCGTTATATTAAATTATATTAAATAATTATTATCATTATTAAATAAAGAACAAGATCAAATAAATCATCGTCTTCAGAGGAAACTGATCAATGAGCTGCTGAACTGATAAAGACTCAACTGTTACTTTACTGAGAGAAAGAATACTACCAGTAATACTTCTACTACTGATACTACTAATAATAAAACACATGTATCACAGGAGTGTTTTATGTCAATGATTACAGTTACATCCACACGATTACACACTTTACGCGCCGCCTGTATTTTAACGTCAGAAATATTAGAATCAATTCGCGTAAAGTTTTTAAATGTAAGTTAAAAACAGACACAGTAAATTCCCCGAATATTAAAGAGACAAATAACACAATAAAGTAATACAGATTAATGGAACAGAACTTAAAACAGTTATTGCTGAACTTCTCATCCGAAGATTCAAATGATCTTTAATTATTCTTTAATTATTATTCATGATTATTATTAAGAGAAACCATCAGGAGCACGTGGCGCGAAATCAATCGATCAATAAATCAATGAACAGACTCAAGATTCCACCTTAAATCTGTTCCGGTTGAACAGACACGAGGCTTCACGTCTTTGGTCTCCGTGTGTGAGTGTGTGTGTGTGTGTGTGTGTGTGCGTGTGTACAGATATTGACAGAGCACCGTCATGCGTAAAAGTCGCGCACACGCGCATCATGAAGGAGTTTGACGAGTTTTGAGTCGATAACTAAACGAATAAGATTCAGTTTAAAGGAATATTTAGATTCAATGTTTTAACTGCAGCAGAAATAATAAATTAAAAATAAATACAGAGAAAAGTTAAATGAGAAAAAACACTGGACGCTGTTTGAAGATTGAACTAATATTCAGTCGATCGATGCTGATCCAGTGAAATCATCATTAAAAATGAGCCGAGTGATGAAGGAGCAGAACAACTTCTGATTTAAATAAAAACCCAGTGAATTCTGGTCCAGGTCAAATCTGACCACACACAACATCAAGGACTTTTACTAATCTGAATACATTTCATATAGTTGGTACTCAACATTTAAATAAATTAAAATGAGATATTAGCAAAAATGTGTTTTAAAGTGAGATTAATCTATTTGAATTAATTTCTCTTATTTTAATGATTAAATTAAATAAATAAAATCACCTGCAGTTATTAATTCTGTGGAGCACTGAATAGAAATATCTTTCAAAATCAGAGTAAATCAATAAACTAAAATAAAGAAATAAGAAATACAAGACATTAAAAAATATATATGTTTGACTGCGGGGGACATAAAAGAGCTTATTCTTAATTATTATTAAAGAATAATAATTAATTATCAGGAATCTACTGAGAACTGCAGACCAAGAATATTATAGAAATAATAATAAAGAGACAAAACACTGGAGGTCAAAGTCTTTGCTGACACACACACACACACACACACATACTCTGTAACTCAGTGAGAACCTCACACACACGTGTTAAACCACACGTATGTAAACACATGAGGCTCAGAGGTGAAGACGCAGGTCGACTGTGAGGCCTCGATTCACATTTTTAAAAACTTCTACTGAAGTCATGAAATCCTCATCACAATCTGTGTGTGTGTGTGTGTGTGTGTGTGTGTGTGTGTGTGTGTGTACATACGGTTGTTGACCTCTCCCGTGTGGTTGCTCAGTGGGATGATCTCCATCCTCTGTTGTCCGTACAGGTAGTAGTCCAGCTCCTCCGACGTCAGTTTGAACCTGGCTGTTGCTCCTTTGCCGCCCTCCTCGCAGCCGCCTCCTCCGCTGCTGCTCTTCACGCTGGACGACACCACCCCCACCCCCCCACAGCTGTGCTCTTTGGCCTGATGGAGGAACCCCACTGCTGGGTTGTGACCCTGCTGGTTCTCCGGGGGGACAACCACCACCAGGTCTCCTCCTCCTCCAGGGCCTCCCGGTCCACCTCCTCCTCCTCCAGGGCCTCCGGGTCCAGCACACACCGGGGCCAACGCCTGCCCGAAGAGAGCGATCTGCTGGGGCACGGGCAGCTGGGAGAGCCCTGGGGAGGCGGAGATGGAGATGGAGGAGGACGGGGTGAGAGCTGCAGCTGCTGCTGCTACTGCTGCTGAAGAAGGAGCTACTGAGGAGGACGCAGAAGAAGAGGAGGAGGAGGTGCAGTGCGTGGAGGCCAGGAGGTGGCTGTGCAGGCGGGACGGGCGCAGGCTGTCCATGGGGATGGAGAGGCGGTCAGGATGAGGCGGCGGAGCCAGAGGCGCCTTCAGCTGCGCCTGAGGGAAGAGCTGCTGCCAGTGCTGCAGGTAGGTCGGGTCCACCTTCAGGAAGGCCGAGCCGCTCGGGTCGCCCGGCTTCAGCATGGCTGCACCAAAAGATGCTGAGGAAACAGAGGACGAGCTGTCAATCATCACAACACACACTGATGTGTCCACACACCGTGTCCAGAGGACGGGTCAGAATCACAAGACGTCTCACAAACAAAGTCCAACACGTCACATTAAATCAGATTAAAGTCTGAACCTGTTCCAAAGTGTTTCTTCAACTGATGATAATCACACTTCAAACTGAATTCAGCCTCATGACTCACATTCATTCATCAGTTCATCACAACCTGATTTACTGGATATTCACATTTCAGTTGTTGGAAAATCCTAACTCACGTTATTTCTGTTGAATTTACACAGAAATTTAACCTCAGACAAAACCCTGCAGAACATTTTCTCTTTAAATGTGACCACGTCAGACTCTAGATCATATGAAGTGTTGAACCTTTTCAAAGGTAAAGTTTTCGTTGGAGTTGTTAAACGCTGCCTGATTCCTCCATGAAATCTTATTTAAATGACACTTTGATTATCACTTGATCCTAAAATCTATTTTTTTTCAACCTTTTGATTCTGATTCCACCTGATTTCTCTTCTTTGAACATTTGAACTCAGCAGCTCAGTCGGTTTGTGTTTCAGATGCTCAGCAGGTTTTATTGGGTCTGAAGGTTTGAAGTTTGAAAAGAAAACACAGATTTCACTCTGCTCAGGAGAAACTTCAACACCAGGCTTCAGTTTACAGAAAATAAAAAACCAATGAGTTTAAAAATCAGCTTCTGTTTTCAGATCCACTGGTGAAGTGAAGAAATAAAACTCCAGCTGCGTCTCTTTCTGTCGTTAAATCAGTGAAATATAAAATAAACATCAGATCCACCAACTTAATATAATATAAACTGTAAATTTAACCGTCTGACTGAGACTCAGGAGCCAATTCACTGAGTTCACAGTCTAAAGTGTTCGGATCGTCTTTTTTCTCAAGGTTTATTTTAAAAAGTCTCTCTGTGACTGAATGTTTGTGAGTTCAGAATAAGAAATAAAGAAAAGAGTAAAGTGACTTCAGACCCGCGGACTCTCCGCTGGTTCAGCGCAGATTTTACGCACGAAAAGCTCCAAATAAACGTAGTTTTGATCAAAGTGAGCAAACGCTTACGCACAGTTTGGAAGAGTTTACAACGTAAAACGGATAAAAAGGTGAAAGTTTCTCCGGGATAAATAAAGCGATGGTCCGGAGACTAAGTCCAAGTCAGATCAGCGGTCCGGCGGCTCGTCCGTGGCCGAACAGAGGCAGCGGTGCGCGGACAGAGGCGCCCCGGAGAGTCCCGGGATGTTGGTGTGGTTGTTTTCCTGTCTTTTGGTTTTTAATGTGAAAGTGTGGTTGGAGCTCGGAGGAGGCTTACTGCTGTCAGACTGTCTGCGGCTCCTGGGCGCTGATCTCCGGGCAGCGCTGGAAGGTCGGTCCCTCCTCCGGGCTGCGGTGAACCATCGAGGGGAAGCCGGGACAGTTCGCTGCGTCCTGCGCGTCTCCGGAGCCAAAACTACCGGAGCGGCTGGTGCACGAGCCTCTCTCTCTCTCTCTCTCTCTCACACACCCTTCTCTCTCTCTCTCTCACACACACACACCCCTCTCACACACACACACTCTCTCTCTCTCTAATTGTTTCTCTCTCCACTCTCACACCTTCCTTTCTCCTCTTTCTCTTCCATCCTCCAACTCTCTCTCTCTCTTTTCTCTGTTTTCCCTCTCTGCTGTTTCCTGTTGTCTTCTTCTCTCTTTCATCTCTCCCTCACTCATCCTCTGTTCCCTCTCTCTCTCTCAGTTCAAATGATCTTATTGACACTTTAAGCACACGCGTGTTGAGGCCTCCTGTAAACTCTGACATGTTTGTGATGGTGACGTGAAGCTGAGTTAAATCTTTGAGTTTCTTGTTTGTTGACGTGGATCTTCACCTGAAAGAGAAACAACAGAACCAACCTGCCATGACACATCTCCACAGAACATCAGTGTTTCAGGGTCACAGTCAAAACACTAAATCACGTAACTGATGGAAACTTACGGAGCTTAAGTAACATAGGACGCCGGTCGCAGGACATTTTGTCTCATTCATCAACACGTGGGTTTAGGTGTAAAATCACAAAGTGTTGAACGACGTGTGAAAGAGAAAACATTTCAAACGTCTGTGAGTTATTCAGAGGTCGTGTGGTGATACTAACCTGGAGGAGGTCGTGATAATCGGAGGAAAAAATGTGAATTTCCCTTTAAAATTCACATATTGTGAAGAAATAATCACGAGGATTATAACGTCGTAATCTGCCGGGAAAAGTCAGGAATTATTTTTAGATTGAATTAAGTCAGAAATCTTAAAAAAAGGTAAAAACCTTGTTGGTTGAGGAATCACATCGCTGGATCGACTTCTTCATCTGAGTTCTTTCTCCGAACATTTTCCCCGGAGCTGAGTCCAACTTCAGGAGAGTAACTAACAATACAAGTACAGCAGCAAAAAATCGTCTAATCGTCCCGAGTCCGACGAAGGATGAGACGCCTGAAAGAGGACGGAGCTACAGACTGAAAGACAGTGAATCACTGTAGCAAGCTAACTGTAACAAGCTAGCTGTAGCAAGCTTAATGTAACAAGCTAGCTGTAACAAGCTTAATGTAACAAGCTAACTGTAACAAGCTAACTGTAACAAGCTAACTGTAACAAGCTAGCTGTAACAAGCTTAATGTAACAAGCTAACTGTAACAAGCTAACTGTAACAAGCTAACTGTAACAAGCTAACTGTAGCAAGCTAAATGTAACAAGCTAGCTGTAACAAGCTTAATGTAACAAGCTAACTGTAACAAGCTAACTGTAACAAGCTAACTGTAACAAGCTAACTGTAGCAAGCTAACTGTAACAAGCTAACTGTAGCAAGCTAACTGTAACAAGCTAACTGTAACAAGCTAACTGTAGCAAGCTAACTGTAACAAGCTAGCTGTAGCAAGCTAAATGTAACAAGCTAACTGTAGCAAGCTAAATGTAACAAGCTAACTGTAGGAAGCTAAATGTAACAAGCTAACTGTAACAAGCTAGCTGTAGCAAGCTAAATGTAACAAGCTAACTGTAACAAGCTAGCTGTAACAGGCTAACTGTAACAAGCTAACTGTTGCAAGCTAACTGTAACAAGCTAACTGTAGCAAGCTAACTGTAACAAGCTAACTGTAGCAAGCTAATTCTTACAAGCTAACTGTAGCAAACCAGGTGCTAACAGACCCAAAGGAAGGAGCCAAGTGCAGGAGACCAGAGAAACTAAATAAACCAACCGAGGCTGAAAAGAAGCTGAGAGAAGGAAAATTCCAAAACCAGCAAGAGGCGACAAAACAAAGTGACGAGGGAGCAGACGTTCAATTCAGAAAACTCTGAGATCCAACAAGGGAGAAAGAGGTGAGTCTGAAAACATGGTGACACAAAAGTGATGAAGCATAAAGAACACACAGCACAAAGGTAAAAATACAACCAGACACAGTCCATCTGAAGGTTTACAGGAAACAGATAATGACACTAACGGCTCGCTCACTATTAAACTCCCACAGATTCATTCTAGCGTACTTTGTGTTGTTCACCGGTCGTCTTCAGTATTTCATTTGTGCTTGGGTCCAGTTTGCGTCATGTGAACAACAAAACTGAAGACGACTGTGATTCAGAATTAAACCAAACGCATGTGCACAGTTTGTCTTCACTAACTTTATGACCTTCTTGTAAACAAGCTAAGTGCACACTGCCACCTACTGGCAGCCATACTCCCACAGAACGAAACAGCCACACCTGTAAATGTGGGAAACCTTTTCATGGCAACGTCACTTCTGTCTTTTCTTTGGAGAAAGAACCAGACGACAATACGATTCCACTTTCTGACGAGGTCACTGGTTTGTTGTTGTTTTGGGAGCGGGGGTGTTGTTTTAATAGAAACATTTTATTTTGGATCCAGATTTGTTCTGCAGAGTAAAAACCAGCCGTGTGTGCTTCTCATACATCACGTTAAGAGCCTCAAACACGTTTATCTACTTTACAGCAAGAGAGGTCATTTTTATTTGTGTTATAATTACATTCTTATTATTATTTCTGGTCTTGTAGGTTCTGTTTCTTCTGTGTGTGTGTGTGTGTGTGTGTGTGTGTGTGTGTGTGTGTGTGTGTGTGTGTGTGTGTGTGTGTGTGTGTGTAGAAGACAGATTACAGTCCAGCTCATTGTGTTTCTGAGTCTGACTTGTTATCCACGACCCCGAGCTTTCCCACCCCTCTGCTTCACACACTCACACACTCACACACACACACGTAAATCATACAATGTATGTGTGTGTGTGTGTGTGTGTGTGTGTGTGTGTGTGTGTGTGTGTGTGTGTGTGTACATCACTCCATCAGTCATTATAAGCTGCTGTGGATAAGAATATCAGCTAAACGCCTGAAAACAAAAGTATGTGTGTGTGTGTGTGTGTGTGTGTGAGTGTGAGTGTGAGTGTGCGTGTGGGTGTGTGCGTGTGTTGTTATGACTGGCGTCGCCCTGACAGGCCCCATTTGTCATCCTCGGGACCTCTGGTGGATTGATAACGAACAAAAACACAAACATAAGCGTCTGAAAATGAACTCTTGTCGGCTTAAAGCTACTTTTTCAGCGAGGAGGAATGTGGAGCAACAACAGGCCGTCTGATTGGCCGAGACACAAGTTCAGGGTCGACGTCAGCCACCAGGGAAATCCTAGGGTTGGTAGTTTGAATCCAAGCTCATCTGATTAATTTATCTTTTAACCTCAAAGACTAAAATCAGTTTGATGCTCTTATCTTTGATGAGGTATTTTCTCATATTTAATTGGTCAATATCAAAAAGTAATAACTACGTGACTCCTGCTTTAGTAACTGTTGGAAATATTCATGATATTTGTGTTTAAAACACAAGTGAGTTGATTAGAGAATCAGAAACTTAAAGGAGGTTTTAATCTTTGAAGGAATCAAATGAGGCAGTGATGTGAGGATGAATTAATTGTGTGGCCATTAATCTGATGTTAACATTAAATTAAATGGCATTTATACACGATTCAAACAATCCACTCATGCTCATTCATTCCACTACTTGAAGTGAACTTGATACTTAGATAAACATTAATTCATCCACATGAGTGAAAGGACATTTTCACAAAATACATTTTTAGAGGCTAATTCTGTCTTTACACGATTCTCCAAGTCAAATAAATCTGAAACACATGGTTATCATGATAAATGCAAGTGATTGTAAACAGCATATTTAAGAAGACATGTAAAAATCAATTGAATTTAATATAAGTGGTAAATGGATTGTATCGCACTTGTTTACTCTTATCAACCACTTTACACCACAAGTTGCATTCACCCATTCATGCAGCACCGTCTCCATCACACACCGTTCACACAGCTGAGCGGCAATTTGGATCAAGATATTTGCCCAAGGGCTTCTTCAGAATGCACACTGAAAGAGGGAATCGAACCATCGGCCACCGTTCACAAGAATAACATTTAGATTCCTTATAATTGATGTCAATGTCAGACTTTTACTGCTGTGAGCTTGTTTTTATCACAATAAATGTGACGTTTGAGCTGTTCAATGCATTTTAAAGGAAATTATTGAAGCTCACTTGTTCTTAATGCACAGAAACACTTTATTTTTCCTCTTCATTCCAACAGAAGGCAGAACAGAAAGAAGAGAGAGAGGAGAAAAGCAGAGCAGGAGGAGAATTAGGTGTTTTCATCCATTGATTAATGGCTTTCTAAAGCCGAGCACATCGGAGCAGCCGGCCGATCAATAAATTAACTGCCCAAATTCATCATTTTCTACAACAAAAGCTAATTATTTAGACGGCTGCAGGAAAAGAAAAAACACAATATTAACAAGAGTTCATTTAGCAAAGCTGTGTATTCCTGCATGTGAGAACAGAACAGAGCTGCTGTTTACACTCAGAGCAGCTTCACAGTCCACGGTTTAAACCATCGCACACAAAGAGTCTGCAATCAGATAAAGAATTTAACTCAGCACGGGTCAAGTGTAAATCCTGGTTCAGAAAAAAGATATAAAAACATTTTCTAATCACATTTAAAGAAAGTTTGACCATAAGCTGTTTTAAAAAAAATGCCGTCGACTCTGGATCCAGAAAGTGAAGCCAAGTGAAACCTGTCTTCTGTGTACTGGCCAGCAGGGGGCGACTCCTCTGGTGATTTCTATAGAAGTCTATAGAAACTGTCTCTACTTCTCACTGTATAACGTCAGGAAACATTGTCCTCAGGAGTTTTTGTCTCAGTCTCTAGTTTCAAGTCTTCTTCACTTTTGCCAGTGCAGCCGAAGCTGTTCCCATCAACATCAGTAAAGTTCGTAAACAGCGAGAAACCAGACTCTTCATTTGACTTCCAACACAGAAATCCCGATTTATCGTCCTACAGGTCGAACACTGTCATGCCAATGATGTGTTTTTACACGCGTGTGATTGACGTGATCATAAGGAAGTGACGGAGCCTTTAAGGTGAAATTTAAGGAGGTTTGAAAGGTTCATTTCCTCACCAGGATAAATGAGGCCTTATTGGTTTAATTCCACGAGGGTTAGTTAGCACACAGCCGACAGTAATTCAATTAAAACACTTGCATTTCCCCCGTTCATTTACAGTCTGCAGCGCACGCACACACACACACACACTCCTGTAACCTTGGTATATATAACTGTGCAGCTTTACAGCGGTGTCACTTTCATTTACATAGGAGCAGGTTGTTAAGGTCCTGCTTTGACATTCAATTAAAACGTTTACATTTCTGCTTAATTAATTCAGCGGATGGTGAGAAGAAAAGACGAATGGACGGGCGGCTGTGACAGGAGGCCGATAACCGTGTGTGTGTGTGTGTGTGTGTGTGTGTTAAGGTCACGGCAGACTGACTATTATAATTCATCTCTATAGACGTGTATTCATCTGAGACCTTTATTCTCTTTTTCAGTTTTATTCCCTGCAGCTGAGCTCAGGCAGGTTTTTTTACTTAGTTCAGTAAAGTGTTGAAATAAAAACATCTGTAAAGTTTTCACTTAATCGTCTCTATTGTTAAAACCTAACATCACGATAATGATTGATTGTTGATCATCACTGCAGTGAAACTGGAATATGTTCGTCAATCAAGACAAAAACTTCTAATCTTCAGGATCATTTTTTCTTTTTTGATTAAAGAACAGATGTTTTATTATTTCACATGTTTTATTCATTGTAGATTAGTTATATATTTAAAATGTATCATTTCTGTTCTGTTAATATTTTAGTTTTCAGAGAAGAACAGAACTCTTTCCTCTTTCCTCTCCTCTGTTTCACCCTTTCTTTCTTCCTCTCCTCCTCCTTCATCTCATCCCTCCTTTCCTCTGCCCTGTTTCGTCCTCTCCTCCTCTCTCCCTTCTTTATCTCCTCTCTCCTTTCCTCTCTCCTTCTCCTATCTTGCGTCTTCTCCTTCTCTTCCTCTCCTCCTCAGTAGGCGGAGCTCTGACACAGAGCCGGCCCTCTGCAGGGGGAGTGGTGTGGTGATGTATCCGCGTCAGGAGCTCTGTTTCCCGGGTAGCCTCTGAGCGGTGACTCGCTGTGATTTCTCCCGGTCCTGGTGCTCTCTCCCAGCGGAGAGCTGCTCTCTGTCTCCCCGCTGAAAGATGGAGCTCCTCCCGGTTGTCCTCCTGCTGTCTGCCGCCTGTCTGCAGCCCGGCTCCGCTGCAGTGACACGGTCAGGACCGAAAGTCACCGAGAAGGTTTGTTGATGAGAGTCTGTCATCTAGGTCTCCTCCTCCTCCTCCTCCTCCTCTTCCTCCTCTTCTCTATTCCTCTTTCTCTCTTCTTGTTATTCCTCTCATCCTCTACGTGCACGGTGGTACTCTCTCAGCTGTGCGCGCGGCCGGAGCCTGGATAGTAAAGGCACGTGCACGCAACAAACAGTGACGACGTGTCCGGAAAACGGGGGGGGGGGGGGGGGGGCACTTAGCTCTGCAGATTTCTCTAGAATACGTCACACACGCACGCACGCACACGCACGTACACAGCTGTACACGTGTCCATTCAGACCAGACACAATGGCTGCTCTCACACAAACACAAATAACACGTGATCAGAAACGAGGCCCTGTACTGAGTGTGTGTGTGTGTGTGTGTGTGTGTGTGTCTGTGTGTGTCTGTGTCTGTGTGTGTGTGTGTCCAGGTGTTTTTTGACATCACAGTGTCGGGTCATGAGGTTGGGCGGATCGTCATCGGCCTGTTTGGAGAGGTCGTCCCTCTTACTGTCAATAACTTTGTTGCCCTGGCAACCGGAGAGGTAAGAAGACATGGAATGGCACCAACGCTTTACTTCCTGTTTCATATTTGTCATCATTTATACAATCACATGAAATGTTCCTTCAGATTCTTCCCCAGACGTTTATTTCATGCAGCTAATACAAAATGTAATTGTGTGTGTGTGTGTGTGTGTGTGTGTGTGTGTGTGTGTGTGTGTGTGTGTGTGTTCCCAGAAAGGTTACGGCTACAAAGGAACAAAGTTCCACAGAGTAATTAAAGACTTCATGATCCAGGGAGGAGACTTCACTGCTGGAGACGGAACTGGAGGTAAGAACGACCCCTAAAGGAACGAGCCACCCAACATATACAGACCTGAAGACCACACTCATGTTTTACTGCATCATCACGTCAGCACGTTCTCAATAGAATCCAAAGGAGGTTCTAGACGTTCTTTACAAGGTTCTGGAGACCTGACCTGCAGGAGCTTTCCAGTGGGTCTTTCTCAGCAGCTAAACATTTTAAAGCTGCTTAATCCACGAGAAGCAGCCGATGGTTGTTTGTTATAATGAAAAACATCTTCAACAAAAACTTTCACTTTGTCAGTAGAACATAAAAAAAAAGATTCTACTTCAGTTGAAAAACACACAAACACCTTGAGAACATTTGTTAAATCAAAATTAAATTCCAGTTCTGTAGTTTGTCTCACGCTGAAGACACAGACGTTTGTTCTGCTGCTGGAAATGTGAGAGCGTCTATTTGAGTTTGTTGGATATATTTTATATCATTTTTTAATTTTTCCTGCAAAGTAACCAAATAATTTTTCCGTCCAGGTCACAGCATCTACGGGACGACTTTTGCAGATGAAAACTTTAAACTGAAGCACTTAGGAGCTGGATGGGTGAGTGCACGCACACACACACACACACACACACACACACACACACACACACACACACACACACACCTCTTTTGTTACATTTGTACGTTCGATCTTAAACCTTTGACACAAACTCTTCATTAACAAACAACTTGTCAGAACTGTAACGTGAAGTATGAACCTGTGTGTGTGTGTATGTGTGTCTGTGTGTGTGTGTGTGTGTGTGTGTGTTGTGTTTGTACCAGGTGAGTATGGCGAATGCCGGGCCGGACACAAACGGGTCTCAGTTCTTCATCCTGGCCTCCAAGGCTCTGTGGCTGGACGGGAAACACGTGGTCTTTGGGAAGGTCCTGGACGGGATGGTGCGTCAAACACTTTTCATGAGTCGTTGCGTGAGAGGAGATGTTTGCTTCACACAGTTTAAACTTCTGAAAGCGCCGCCACAGGTCAGCTGACTTCCTGTATGGATTCAGTGGCTCCACCCACCCAGGAAGTAGTCCACACCAGGGCTGCGTTCTGAAAAAATGTGGCAAAATGTTAATTTAAACGTAAACAGTGTTGTTACACGAGCAGCTGAGAACGTCATTGTTGTCGTTCTTGTGGAAGAAATCATGGAGGTCGATGACATGAGTCTAAATACGCGTTTAAATCAGCATTCGAACATGAAAACATCACCTGACAATCTTCAGGACGTTCGTTCCGACATAGAAACGGGTTCTTGCTCTTCTTTTACGTCAGTGTTGAGTGTCTGACCCGCTTCTGTCCGTCTCCTCCGTCAGGCTGTGGTTCACACCATCGAGCTGCAGGACACCAACGACAGGAACCTGCCGTACACCGAGTGCGTGATCGTCAACAGCGGCAGGATTCCGGTCAAAGAGCCCTTCGTGGTGGAGGTGGAGGGCTGGTAACAGAATGTGATGATGAAATACTGGTGATGGATCACAAATCATTTGCCAATCTCACATTTTCATTTTATTACTTTTGCGTAAAGACAGCAGCTCATAAAGCCGGATGTTGGTTTGAATAGTTTGACACCAGAACCTTAGGTCAACAGAATTTTTCATCTTGAAGGAAAACTTTATGAAAGTGAAACAACGTTTCTGCAGATCCTCCTGAATCTTCCACACCGGATCTTTAAAATAGGAAACGTTTGATCAAAGTTTTAAGAAGAATCAGAACCTGAACTAGTTCCTGTCCCAGCGAATATTTGAAAAGTTTTGATATTCGCGGTACAGACACATTTCAGCTGGTATCACAAACACTCTGGGCTCGAACACTCGTCCCAATTAGCAAGATAACGTGAAGCGTTTCATACAGGACGTTAGCATGTTACGTGTCACAAAGACTAGATGTAACATGCTCAGCGTTAGCGGGGGTTTCGTAACAGGAAACTGACTGAAGAGCGTGTCTGATAATAATAATAATAATTTTATAATGTTTGGTGCTGTGAATCAAACACGACGAATATCATGAAACTTGCACTTACACAATAACTATGTAGCTCCTCGTGAATCTCTTATTGCCAAATCATTCTCAGTTGCCAAACTTCCTGACATTTCCTATGCATTGAATATTTAAATATCGTCATTTTAATAAACATATGCAAACAAAGAGAGAAACAAACTGTAGCAGGTGTCAAACATCATTCTGGCACTAAAATTATTTAGGATCTTCTTCTTTCATGTCTTGATTTGAACTATTTGTCTTCCGGATGAATTATGCACTGTATCATGTGAGTAAAAAAAACTGCAGCACAAATTGCACAGAAAGAAAAATATTGTTAAAGTGTGGAAACGAGAATTAATATTGTCTGATACTGTTTAGTTTCAATAATGAATATAAATGTTGAACCATGTGACTGCGTCAGTGAACCTGACAGTTAATTCCTGCGAGTTGTTTTTAATGTTGTCTCTAATAAAGTTTGAACTAATCTTCCTCATGCCACTGAAGCTAACGCAGCATTAAAAACCAAACATATCAAACGTTATGTTTCCATTATTTATATTAACAGAAGAGTGTGAACAGCTGTGTTTTCTACAATAAACTGAAAAAATATCCGTCATTTCGATCTGTCTTCATTGTGTCCCAGTTATTTAAAGGTTCAGTGTGTAGAATGTAGTGACCTCTAGTGGTGAAGTGTCATGTTGCAGCTGAACACCCCTATATTTGAATATAAAGGCTTTAAAGGGTAGAGAAAGTAAAAAGTGGACACTCCTTGTTCTGTTGGAAACAGGAAAGATGAGAAATACATTTATACAAAACTTCACACATGAGGAAAACTCAGTGTTTCAATGTTTTGCTGAATGAGGCTTCGACTTGAGGAGCTGAAGGGGATCGAACCACCGACCTTCAGATCACCGAACAACTCACTTCACCTCCTGAGTTTCATCAGGTGGAAAAGATAGGAAGACATGATCGCTCCCCAAGAATGAAGACACAGCGTCTGGATCGCCCCCTGGTGTCTGGCTGCAGTATGGGTCCTAAACCCTCCTCCTCCATGTTAGCAGATGGGACATGAACCGAAAGAAAAAAAATCAAAGCAGACGTTAAATAAATGTTTGTCAAAGATGTTTCTGTCATTTCAGGTCGTTCTCATCTCACTGATGTTCAAGTGTTTCTGATCAGTGTGCGTCTTTTACCTGGAGAACAGACGATACAGTGGGAGGAGCGTGTGTGGAGGCGTGTGGAGGCGTGTGGAGGCGTGTGGAGGCGTGTGACGCTCTGGGAAACGTTCTGCTGGGGAACCCTGAGTCCTTGAGGCCTTTAACGTGGACACACACCAACAGACCAAGAACCCTTCATGGCAACAGTTCACTCTGATGGCGGCGGTTTCTTTCAGCACGATAACGAGACAAAGAGTTTAAGGTGTCGACTCCAAATTCCCCAGATCTAGATCTGATCCTCCTGATAACGACCGACCGCAGGAAACGGTTTTCAGAGTCTTACTCCGTCTTGTACGATGCAGAGACCCTTCTTTGTTGCCCGGTCGAACCCGTTGTGCGTCTGCAGGCCGCTGTTTGAGAAGCGCTGGCGTTAAACGGTGTAATTATCGTCGGTAAAAGGTGAAGCTGCAGAGGAAGGCTGAGCGCTGACAGCTGATCTCTCAGCACTGACACAAAACTGCTGCTAATGAGAACTACAGCGGGTGATTTGTTTTCCCCTGTTCTACAACACACACACACACACACACACACACACACACATTCAGACAGACAGAGATACAAACAGATAAACAGATACACACCTTTCCACACACACAGGGGAGGAAAACATCTCTGAACACAAAGGTCAGAGCAGAGCAGAAATCTCTGGAGGAAGACAGGAAGTTGACAGGAAACAGTGAAATATATCACGGCCGTCCGCTCGACACGCCGGCTCCTCCCAGAAGTCAGATCTGCACAAATTAACAAAAACGATCCTGATTTTTTAGATTTTCACCACAAACGTGTTGATTCAGCAGCAGCTGAAAGTGACGGCTCCGCAAGTTTCCACATCCCAGTATCTGTGTTTCTAAATAATGATCTAGTTTCTTTCTTTTATTTTCCTGATTCTTTTCAAAGGGAAAGTGATTTTTTTAAATTATTTTAATTTAAATTTTTGGGGCCTTTTAATGAAGCCAGATAACATGAAACCAGAGGAGGAGCCATGAGACAAACACATTCACTAATATCAATAATTAAAAACAAGTGATTTGAATAAAGAACTAATTGTGAAACAACAATCCAGCTCTAACAAATATGTAAAATAAAAATATCTATAAAATTATATTTTTATGCAGAGATTTGTATATTATATAAGATTTGTGGACAATGATGGAAAATGTTACCGTTTGAATTTTTCTCTTTGAATTGCTCAGAAATTTAAAGGCACAATGTGTAATTTTCTACCACTAGGGGGCGTCTCTATCAGAACTATGATTAAAGACAGAGTTTGATGTGGTGGTGCAGCAGAGAGGGATGATGGGAGTTGTAGTCTTCTCCTCAGACGTCTCCTCCTCCAGAACAATCAGCAGCTGATTTAACAGAATAAAGCGGCTTCATGTTAAACTCAGTGTCTCTCTGACTCGTCTCTGAGGAGTCGAGTTGCCGCTAACGTTCGCTCAGCTTGATTCTCTGAAAACTTCAGACCAGACGTCCGACGACTCAAATCCTTCATCTGCTTCAAACACAGAGTTAAAAACCACCAAGATGTAAAAAGTATTCAGTAAAAATGTGACTTCAAACTGGATAAAGTCACTTTTGACTCTTCGGACAAACACTCACACAAAGAGAACGTGAGGCCACCAACAGGCGACAGAATGAAAAGTTACCTTGACAGATTTCTGCACGACTCCACTTTCATTTTTAAACTAAACTTCCTGAAATTGAAATCAACCAAAATGTTCCGTCTGTTTCTCACTAAGATCTTTGTCCGTCTCCTTGGTTTGGTTTTGGTTCCAGTTGATGTTTTAGTTTCATGTGTTTGAGCATTGTGTTGTTTTTTCAGTGGCTGCTACAGGAGAAGTTTTCTTTTAAAGGTCAATGAAGTAAAGTGATTCGTTCATTATCCTCATAAGACATAATTAGTCAAAGCAGAACTAACAAAGCGAAATTATGTCTCCGTTGAAAAAGAAAACCTGCATCACAGAAGCACAAACTATGAGAAATGTCCTTTTCTGATCGTCTGAAACGTCTCAGCTGAGTCTTTATTTTCCGGCTGTTGTTTTATTTTTCCACAGGACCACCAGGTGAGAGGGACGGATGGAGAAACTACCTCCTCCTCCTCCTCCTCCTCAGCGCGCTGTTTGTCAGCCGATATAACAAGACTGTCTGAACCCAGCGAACGTGTGGAGAGCAGGAGACGAAGGGCGGGAGAGGGTTCAGGAGGATGAGAGAGAGGAGGAGGAAGCGATAGAGAGGCACGGAGAGAAAGATACAGAGAGGAGGGAGAGAAAGTGGTGGTAGGTTTTTAAATGGTCCGGAGGGATGCGTGTCGAGGAGCAGGAGGAAGAGGAGAGGGGAGGAAGGAGGGGAGGAAGGAGGGGAGGCTCCCACAGCGACTGCTAGTTGTTATATTGGGGATCTGTTAGTGGATCAATGTGAAAAGAAAGAGAGAAAGAAAGAGGGAGGGAGAGAGGCTGTGTGGAAGGATGACAGGCCTCATTACCACCAAACCTCGGACAGTGATGCCTCTGAGTGTGTGTGTGTGTGTGTGCATTCTTACATGTATACTGTGTGTATTCCCACACCAGCTGAAGCCTATTTACATGCATGGGTGTGTGTGTGTGTGTGTGTGCGTGTGTGTGTGTGTGTGTGTGTGTGTGTGTGCTCTCTCCCTGCGGGCCTCTGTAAGAGAAGCAGAGGATGATGGGACAGAGTTGTTTAAAGGTCAGCAGCAAACACATCATCAGAGAGAGAGAGAGAGAGAGGGAGAGAGAGAGAGAGAGAGAGAGAGAGAGAGAGAGAGAGAGAGAGAGCTGCCCTGAGAACTAAGAGCTAACCTGCACACAACACAACAACACAACCGCTACACAACAACACAACCACTACACAACAACACAACAACACAACACAACAACACAACCGCTACACAACAACACAACCACTACACAACAGCAGGCAGGACCATGTTAAAGAACGACAAAATACTGTCATTACCACAAACACACAGCAGAGGGATGTGCACATAAGAACAATGCTATGCTAACTTAACAATCCATTTTTCCTCGCTGCGTCATCAAGGGTCGGAGACTAACGGACCAATAACCAATCAGAGCAACACAACGCACACTTGATCGCCCCCTGGTGGCTGCCTCCACTTGTGATCAGTTTGGTTTAATCAGTTATTAATGATATAAAAACAGGCGGAGACATGATGATTGACAGCTGAGACAAGCTCAGGATTGGTCAAGCGTGTGTATGGGCAGGACCTCGTTACCACAGCTCTATCTCCAGATCACAAATACACAGACTTGACAAAACTGACAAAGTTTGTGTCCCAGGATTTTTAGCTTCATTTCTGGATAATGTCGTCCATTGTTATGTTGTTGTGTCTTCAGAATTCATCTTCATCCAGGTTGAAGGTTGAAAATCAGCCCAGAACTCAGTAAAATGTTCTTCAGTGAAATATCGACTGTGGGTTGAACCCAGACCTCTCGGCCTTTTACAGTCAAGATGTTCTCTTTTCTGAAAAGTGTTGTTCTGCAACAAAGTGCACGAGGCCATTTATCAGAGCTGCTCTGAGACGAGTCACAATCCTGATGAGCAAAACTGCCAAGTGAAGCTGCAGAGTTTCAGGTCCGAGCGCTGATCAATGAAGTCAAATGCATTTCAGCGCTTTTCTTTTTTTAACGTAGCTAAGCCCAGATTTGTTAAAGCGCAGGTTAGTGAGCTCACACGCTGTCGTAGCAATACCTCCTTCTGATTGGCTGTGTTTCATTTTAAGCACCAGCTGGAGGGTCACATGAAAACATGTGAACACAAAGTTGGCTAAGAGGAAAGTTAAAATGTTTCGTGCTAATCTAAGCTGCACATTCGTGCTTTGACCTTTCAGTGGATTTATCGACTAACTACTGATTTACAATAAGCTCAACTGTACGACTTCCCCCGCTGGCTGCACCTTTTACCAAATGACACCAGGAAACTTCCAGAGTCTGAGGATTTAAAGATGAAACAGCTCAGTGAGATCTCACTGCTCCTCTCCCACCGACACTTTAACAACACTCCCATCATGCACACATCCGCTCTCCTCGCCGCTGTCACCACATTGACCCGACGGCAGCGACGGGGCGTCTCGCCCTCGTCTACGACAACAATTATCACCTTCTTCTCCTTCTCCACCTCGTCCTTCCTCCCTCTTCTCTGACTGCAATTAGAGGGAGGAATAATCATATTGACAGGGCTGACAGGTCGGGGCGGGAGAGCAGGAACATGAATAGTCACATGTGTCAAAGGCAGAGCGGCCAGGAGGATGGGGGGGGGGGGGGGAGTCGGATATATCAGTGTGTCTTATTGTAGCTTTGATATTATGACAATGACACACAGTCAATTTGAATTCAGCATCACTGAGGACACCAGCTCCAATGGACGCCCAGGAATTAGTGTGCTGACATTTCTACACAGACATATTGACATCTGACACTGGACCAGAAGAGACCGAGGCTAGCACACGGCCGCGGTGTTAAATTACATATCGACAAACTGCACAAAGAACACGACCACGAGACGTTCTGCTGTATTTACATCATGGCCTCAGAAGAAACTGGTGTATGATTGGCAGGCAGGCGTCTGTGGCTAAATGTTATTAGCCTAGCTTAGCATGAAGAACAGATAGCCTAGCTTAATCGAAGCTCAAATAAGAGTATATGACTAAACTGTGTTTGTGGAACCGATGCAATGAAAAAATAATTCAAATGGCAACGCTGCCTGATGATGTAATAGAAACTGGTGCCGCCATCTTTAAAAAGCAGCCTCCAATCAGGAGACTCCAAAACTCAACTCAGTCAGTCATGGTGCTGCCCCCTGTCTGCTGCTTTTTGCATCGTAGGAATAAAACAATTGTTCCTGAATTAAAATACAAAACGAATCTGTTCAGTGTTCATATTAAGTTTCTGTAAATACAGACAAAATGTTTTAACTTCACTTTGTGTCAGAATAAAGTGGAGACACATCGTCCATCTTTATCCTTGTATAGTGTTTACATTTTTCTTTATCTCTCTCTCTCTCTCTCCCTCTCTCTCTCTTTATATACAGTATATATATATATATATATATACTGTATATATAAATATATGTGTGTTGTATGTTTTTATCACTATTTTCTTATTTTTTATTTTATTTTTATCTTTCTCTCTCTTAATGCCTTCCTGCTGCTGTAATGTCCACATTTCCCCAGCGTGGGATGAAAAGTTTTATCTTATCTTGTCACTTGTTTGTATGTCATGTATGTTGCTTGTGTGCACATTCATGCACAACACACTAATTGTTTTATCCTTAATTACAGTGAATTTTACTTTTGGGTTAATCACAGTAAAACTCTGTGGATTCATGTTCCAGGAGACTTTGTCCTTTTTATATTTTGTCCGACACTAAAAGCTGATTTTCTACTCTTTCTTTCTTACATTAAACCTAAACACTTCTCTCTATATGCATTTTTATCATCAACACCTAATTGTCCAATAATTCTTCTCCCACCTTTTTGCATTCCTGCATTAAAACCCTCATTTTTCCTCCACTCCTCCTCCCGTCCACACAGATTAAAAGCCATTTTCTGCCTCCGTTTCTGTCTTAACTACATGTATTCCACCATTAAAAGCTAATTTTCCGACAGCCTCGCTCCCATCTATATGCATTGCTGTTCCGGGGAATAATTTTTCTACTTTCTCTGCGCCTCCTCTCCTCTCGGGCTCCATCAGCTGGGAGGAGCCGGCCTGGGAAATCGTTAGCGCTCCTTCTCTTTAAATTGGGAAGGTGGACGGCAGGTGAACATCGCATTGATCGCCCTCTCAAGGCCTCTTTCTCCCCCCCTCCATCCCTCTCGCTTGCATCCCTCACCGCCAATTGTCTGGCCTTTATTCCCCCCCTCAACACACACACCTCCTCCCTCCTCTCACATCAGCGCCAATTGCCGGCCATTTTTCCCCCTCCATCTCTTCCCTCTTCTTTTCTTCGGATGCTAGCGGAGGTCACAAATTTACAAGAGAGAGTGGAGGGAGGGGGGTGGAGGGGTGTTGCTGTCTATCTGTCTAACAACCACCATCATGGGGCAGAAAACAGAGATATGTGGAGGGGCGGCAGGGGCCCGGGCAGCAGGGGGTTATGGGACAGAGATAGCGGGTGGCGTGGGAGGAGGGGGGGTCAAAGTAAACATGGTGATGATTTCCCCTGAGTTTCGTTCATCCACACCGAAGAGGGGGGAGAGAGAGAGAGAGACACCCGGAGAAAAAGGGGGAGAGGAGGAGAGAGAGAGCAGCTGCTGTCCTGTCACCGCCGGCAACCGTAAATGCGGTGACACCTCCTCCTCCTCCTCCTTACAACGAGAGAGAGAGAGAGAAAGAGAGAGAGAGAGAGAGAAGGATGCTGCGAGAAAATCGAAATGCTGACACACACACACACACACACACACACACAGCAGGCACCTCGGACTCTCATCGTCCAATTAGAGTCCGGCCTGAGACTCGAGCAGAGAGTTTCCTGTGTCACACATTATTTTTTTTACACTCTTATTTGTTTTCCCAGATTTTTGTTTTCTTACTTACAGTTCTGTAAAATGTTCTTACATTCATCAAGTCACTGGACGATCAGTCACAAAATGTTGCTTTAAGAAAAACACGACTCCACAAAGAACAAGAACAACGATGACGACAGTAAATGAACGTTTAAAAGAAAACGACAACAGAAACTCTGACCACCAGTCATCTGAATCTAGACTCTGAAACGATGCTAAACGTTAGCTCTCCCTCTCTCGCTCTCTCTCTCTATGATCCTACATCTGTAGTGAGGAACAAGACAAACTTCTGACTCCGTTTCTCCGTTGATCAGGTTTGAGCAGCTTTGGTTGGTAAACGTGGAGAGAAAGAGGCGGAACAAACTATTAGCGACTGTGTTAGCGTTGAACAGAAGATGGAGTTCTGGATCAGATATCTGCCGTTGACACTGGGAGCCCAGAACCCGAGGTTTTCAGACCCTCGTCCCAAATCAACAATGAGACTTACGGAACCTTATTATCACCAGAACACTGATTTCAGGGAGTTTGCTGAAAAATCTCAACGTTGTTTTTACATATTTTAACAAATTACATTTATTATTAATATGTTTGACTTCTGGAAAATCTTGTGACGCCGCCGGGAGTCCAGACAGGGTTGAGCTCTGATGTCACAGTTACTCTGTTAACGTTTTTAACAATTAGACCCATTTTTACTTTACTCTCCATTTTCTCTCCTCTTCACCCTGCTCTCTTTATTTCTCCTCCTCATCTGTTCTTTTTCTCCCCTCTCTTTTTCCTCCTCACCCTCTCTCTCTCTCTCTCCCTCCCTCCCTCTGAAACTAATTAGCAGTGAAGGCCGAAGCAGAGGGAGGAGTGAGCGAGGGAGGGAGACAAGAAGAACGGGAGGAGGGCTGAGAAACCAGGAGGAAAAAAAGACGAAGGAGAAAGATGGTTTAACCCTGTGAGCTGTAAACAGAAACTCTTCCTCTCTCGGTCTTTTCTTCCTGAGAAATGCTGTGGACACTAACTTCACTCCAGCAGCATCTCTTCTTCACCTAATCACCTTCCATTTATTTTCTCTTGCTCAGTCCGTGAAGTGAAACGTCCACAAACATCTAAAGATTCAGCTTCAGTGATTGATCAGGTTTTTTTTCTTGGCTAACTGTAAACACATGAGGCTTCTGCAGGAGACAATGATCAACGGAGACAAGAGCGACGCACACAGAGAGAGCAACAAAAGTTTTCTGTCGAGGAGTTTTAAACCGGATCGGACATTTTGATTCCACTAATTCCTCTTCGCTGTTAAACCCCAGAGACTAAATTACCCACGTTTCAACAAACTATCGCTCCACGACTCTGAAAAGACGTGAGTCGGGCCTGAGGCTTCGTGACGTGGTGCTACGAGAGGAATCAGCTGTCTTTGTTTCTGTTGCAGGACGTCGTGGAAATGTTCATTCTGTTTGAGTCAGTGTCTTTTAATTACGTGACAAATCTTACAGCTGAGTTTTTCATTTCAGCCTGAAAATTTTACATTTACATCAAAACCTCATTCAAAATGAAAAGTGACACAATGGAGATGCATCCTCTGGCCCCTCCAGCAGGGGTCAGCGTGTTAAATACACTGAATATTGGCAGAAACTATGACGCCTATAATCAGTTAGTAAAAGTTTGTGTGTTGATATAAAACACATAGTTTAGAATGTTTAACTGTGAACTGTGTCTCTCGATAGATTCAGTCATTACATTGACTTTACGGCTGTTCAGTGTTAATGTGATAGAAACAGGAAACAGGGAAGAGAGGAGGAAAGAGATGCTGTGGACGGTCGGGAGTTAATCTGAGGAGCTGCTGCTGGAACACCCGAACACCCGAACAGCCGAACACCCCAAACACCCCGAACACCCCGAACACACCGAACACCCGAACACCCCAACACCCCAACACCCCGAACACCCGAACACACCGAACACCCGAACACCCGAACATCCGAACACCCGAACACCCGAACACACCGAACACACCGAACACCCCAACACCCCAACACCCCAACACCCCAAACACCCCGAACACCCGAACACCCGAACACTTGAACACCCAAACACCCGAACACCCGAACACCCGAACACCCGAACACTCTTTACCACTCGCTGCTCAACAGTTTTGTAAATCTACAGACAAATGTGGGTGAAGACTAGTTTGATTTGAGTGAAGCAGGAAAGCAGAGCTGCAGCTGAATCATCATGAGGTCACATGTTTCTGAGACGAGGGAGGTCCTGTGGTCTGAGGCTGTGACTCCCACATCAGCGGAGGAAAGAATAAAAGAGACTGGAAGAGGAGGAGATCTGAGCGTCTGATGCTTCTGTCAGGAAGCAGCTGCTCGTCTGCGTGACGCCACAAACCATCGACAACGTTCTGATGAACAAGAACAAATGTATAAAGAGGACAGACGAGGAAATCAACGGACAAACTGGAGAAAAGTTCAGAACAGATATGGTACGAACAAGGGGAGCAAGGTCATACCGGAGATCAGGTCACCTCTGAAAACAGGTGGTGTGATAATCAGAAACTATGATCCATCACTTCTCACGTAAAACCTTCATAAGGAGAACGACTGTCGACAGTTTGTTTCTTCACTGGTTCGACTTTGTCAAAGAGAAAGAAAATCAGTTTTACTGATGAGATGAAGAAAAATATTAAAGAGTTGTAATAATATTTAAATAGTTTTGTCTCGTATCTGAGTCATTTCTCTCAACTTATTTTAGTTTGAACTAAATGTTTTCTGGACGTTGTGAACCAGGTTAAGTTATTTTTTCTCTTGTTTACCACTTTTCTTGTCCTCCTCCTCTTCTTTTGCTCTCTCATTTCATCTCTTCTCCCCCTCCTTGTTTCATCCGTCCCTCCCTCCTTCTCTCTCTTATTATTTTTGTCCTCCATCTTCAGTTGGTATCGTCACCTCTCATCTTCTCCTTTCCTCACTCTTCGTCTCTTTTCTTTCCTCCGTCGTGTTTTAAACTCGTTTTATTTTCCATTTTTCATCATTTTCTCAGATCGTCTGTTTGTGTCAGAGACGACACTCGCTTGTTAAAACTGAAGACACCTACAGAGAGAGGGAGGTTTTTTTAACATGATGGAGCTCTCTCTCTCTCTCTCCCTCCCTCTCTCTCTCTACCCCCCCCTCTCAGTGGGATGGATGGATTTTTCGTCGTCCTCCATCTCTCTTATTGTTTCACACACCAGTAGGACGAGATGCTCCACTGAATGGCCTCAAAACCCTGCGGACACAAGTGTGTGTGTGTGTGTGTGTGTGTGTGTGTGTGTGTGATCTTTCCTCACAGCAGGAGGTCTGGAGATCTCACACACACACACACACACACACACACACACACACACACACTGTAATGTGCTCTACTTTATTGGCATGATTGTTAAACACAAACAGGAAATCGTGAACACACACACACACTCAGTGATAAATGCGATGCTGGCAGCAGATCAATACGACCAAACTTTGCTTCAGCAAACAACGATCCATAAAAGAGGACTAACACTCGTTTTTCTGTCACTCCATCTCTCTGTTTCTGTTTCTCTTCATAAACCTCTTCTCTCTCTTCTCTCGTTTTACTTTCATGTCACTGTTCATTATCATTATTTTTAAATCTTCTCCTCTTTTTCATCTCTCACTCGTTCCTTCTCTTCATTTCTTGTATGCGTAGTATTTATATTTGAGCTCAACATTAAATCATGTGACTCGTCAGACGTGTTCTCTCTGTAAGTTGTGTTCGTACTTTATATTTTCAAACCTGCACAAATCTGGAGTTTTGATTGAAGGTGTGTTTCAGTTGGTCGCCTGTTGGTGGCGTCAGATCTTTGTTCGTGTGTTCGTTTGTCAGAAAAGTCAAAAGAGACTTTTTTTCCAGTCCAAATTTTTACGATAAACTTTTTCGATCTTGGTTTTTAACTGTGGATTTGAACAGATGAAGGATTTGAGTCGTCGGACGTCTGGATCTGAAGTTAGCGGCAGCTCGACTCGCAGCCAATCAGAGACGTTCTGTGTCGACCGAAAAAACCCAACAACAACTCCCATGATCCCACGCTCCTTTACCACGGCCACTAGCCCTGTCTGTTACTCTGATTGAGACGCCCTCTAGTGGCAGAAATGTGCGTTGAATTGATTCTTCTTCTTATCTTTTCTCATATTTGCCTCAAACTGTCTCTTCTTCTTTTTCTTTTTTTTTGCTTTCATGTCCTTTTTTCAAACGTCTCTCATCCATCTCTTCAAATCATCTTCTTCGAACCTCCTCCCTCTCTCTTTACCCTCTTTCTCCATTTTCTGCCTCGATGACTCTGTCGTTCCATCGAGGTGAATCGAGTCTGATGGAGCTTCAAAGTCTTCTTCTTCTTCATCTCTTCCACTGTATCCCTCCTTCTTTACCGTTCATCCATCTCTTATTGTTTGAATTCCCTGATTTTTTATTTCCCATCTTTCTTTTGGGCTTGTTCTCTCCCCTTTCTTTTCCTCCTCTTTGTTTCTTCTCTTTATGTCTCTTCTTTTTCTTCCTTCCTTCTCCACCTCTTCACCTTCCCTCAATTCTCCTCTCCTCTGTCAGTCATCCCTTTCATTTTTAAACTTCCTCTCTACTTCATTCTCCCTTCCTTCCCCCATTTTCTGTCCATCCTCCCATATTTTCCTCTCATCTCTCACTTCCTCTCCCTTGACCTGTTTCATTTACCTCCCTCTTCTTCTCCTTTTCCTCTCATCCTCCCCTTCCTCTCTTTTTCATCCTTCTCTTCAGCTTTTATCACTTCTCCTCCTTCTCTTAATTCCCTCCTCCTTCCCTTATCTCATCACATCGCGGTACCTCCTTCTCTCATCCTTCTCTCATCCTTCTTTACTTCCTGCACCCCTTCCTCATTTCCTTGAGGACAGATCCTTGTGTCCTTTCCTCTCGCTTAATGCCTTTTCTCTCTTCCCTTTCTCTCTCCACTTTTTCCTCCGGCCTTCCTCTCACTTTCTTCCTCTCCTGACTCCTCGTCCTCTTCTGGTCTCCTTCCCTTTTTCTCTCCTCCTGTGTCCTCCCCTCCTCCCTCCCTCCTCCTCCCTCTGTCCGTCAGATATTGTTTAAAAAGCGGAGCCGCAGTTTGATGGTTAAAACGCTGGCAAATCGATACCTTCACACATGACAGAACGCCGGCGGACGACAGGACGGAGGCCGAGCGAGTCAGGGATGAACGGAGGGAGAGAGGGAGAGAGGGAGGAGGAGGGAAAAAATAACAAGCTGACAACGAGGAAGCCCTTATTTCCACAAGCTGAGATGGATGGATAGCAGGGGGACGAGTGTGTGTGTGTTTCTATCATTTCTTCCTCCATCCTTTCCTCCCTCTTCTCTTTTCAGTCTATTACTTTTCCTCTTCGTTTCCCCTGTGTCCTCCTCTCACTATTTTCCCTTTCTTCTTCCCTGCTGCTTTACTTCATCCCTCCATCTCTCTCTTACAATCTTATCCCCATCTTCATCACATTTTTTTCCTCATCATCATTTTTTCTACGCCGCTTCCTTCGTCCTCCTCCTCCTCGCTCCTCTTTTTGTGTTTTTTTATATTCCTTTCTCATTGTTTAGATTTATATTATACCTATAAATATGAATCATTTATATTGATGATCTTTTTCTATAGAGTTCATTTAAAAATAAAAACGGGTGGCAGTTCTATATTTTAAAACCATTAAGCGTTGTGATCAGGGGCGGATCTAGGTTTTTTGTGAATCAGGAGCCAACAGGGGGCCACATTTCACACAGAGGGCCAATCAAGCGTTCTTACTCAGTGAGGTCACCTCAGCTCTGTAGATCTGAATGAAGACAAACATCATTTGATATATTTTGAAAATTGTTCTTTTTCCACTCGTGAGAATAAAAACAAAAGCTTTTGTTTGTTATCAGAAAAAATGAACTTTTTACACATTGTAAAGTTTTCACAGCTGATTGGATAAAGTTTGAAACGTGTGTGTTTCACGGTTCTCTTGACTTAAACTGTCAGATTAGGGCAAAAAGTTTTTAAACTAAGATTTAAACTCTAAAACTGACGCTGATGTTTTCACAACTAGTCGTTGTTGTAAATTGTGAATCTATCACGTGGTCGTCATGGTGACTGTGATCGTGTCACATGATGAACAACATTATTATATCAGGATTAAAAACGTCCATGTCACAGAATAATCAAGAATAATTAATGATACTAAATTATATTTCTTATTGATAAACAATTTGATATTTTTATTGATGTGTAATCATAAAATTATAATATAATAAAATTTAAATACTGATTTGTTTTTTGTTGTTAATTATCTTTAATATCTCAGAACCTCTTTTTTGTGTACGGCCTCATGTGTGAACAGACGAAAACAAGAACATTTAAAATAATAGTGAAAGAGACGAAACAGACGAGTCGCGGAGAAAAGGAACAAGAGAAGGAAATGAAAAGAGAAAAGAAACAGAGCTTCCAGAGGGAAAGAGGAAGCAAATTGAAGAAGAGAAGAAGCTGCGATAGAGAGAGATGAAGAATGGAAAGAGAGCGAGAGCTGATTAACCCTTTCTCCATCCGTTTGACAAATGAACAAAATCAACAGGAGCCTCACAGCATCTATCACTGCTGGAACACACACAGGGGGGCCCCAGAAATAACTAGTTTCTGCTAATAAACCCAACTAGCATGCCAGGACACATTACTCTGTCATAGGCCACACACACACACATCCATCTTCTGCACGGGGAGAGAGAGCGGGGGGGCGGCCGATCGAGCTTTACCACAGCAGCACAAGTGATGGGGACATTTGTTAAGGATGTGGTCCATTCAATAGCAGTCATAGACCACCGCCGTCACTTTAAAGCCTCATCCATCTCCACCGCGCCGCCTTAATTTTTCAAAAAAAAAGTCTTTGTGAGGAAATATGACTTCCTGTTTTTATCGTTTCATCATTTGTAAAGAGGCTCGGCAGCAGCCGGCCGACCGGACACTTCTCTCCGCATGAATCATAACGGCCACAGGGCGTCGATAACCCGCCGCCGCAGAGAGGATCTGTACGGAGCGAGGAGGCCGATCGCAGGTCAGGATCTGGATCTGAAGAACAAATCCATCCTGCTCGTTAGCCTGAAGGAAACGTCACGGCTCTGATCCATGAAACCCGCCCACAAACCACGGGATTAAACAGAGACGTTTCCTTTCCCTGTTGTTTAAACATCATCGGTTCAAATCGAGAAGATTCAGACTGAAACAGATTTTACGTAAACACTCAACAAATTGAGACCCGGCCCGCGGATTCCTCAGATCCGAGGGGCCCCATGAAATTCTTCTAGCCTCTAACTGAAACCCAGAGAACGCTACCTGCTCAGTGGACAGACACAGTCGGAGACGAAGAACCTGGAGCGTCATCGGAAGAGGCCGAAGCTTTCCTCAGGAGTGGGTGGAGCCAGAAACGGAGCTAAAAGAGAAGTGAATATTTAGCTGCTGCACAGCGACAAACACAAAGGTCAAAACTTACAACGTGACAACTTGTACAAATAAATAGAAACTTAATCCAAATCCATTGTGTGTCTTCGTCCACTGGTCATCAGCTGCAAGAGCCGGCTACGGAATTTACTCAAGTACTAGTCAACAACAAACAGTTTACAAAGAAAAACAAATAAGAGCCCGCCGCCATGTTTATAGTTTACATCATGGGAACTCTCTGGTGCCCTCTAGAGGACATCCTTCAGTAAAACATGTCCACACTGCCGATCGTTTACTCAAACACGTCTTTAACAAGTAAACTACAACATGTCCAACCCCGGAGACAGGAAGAAGACGCTGTCGACCTCAGAGACGAGGCTGCAGCACTTTCACTTCCTGTTTCATTACACGAGACACAGTTACCGTCAGACGAAGGATTCATTCATTCATTCATTCATTCATTCATTCATTCAATGAGCACATAGCTG